>NW_024581115.1:1643893-1756187 GCF_017639235.1 Corvus kubaryi | reverse complement strand
GCTGCCACGTGCTCCTTTGTGCTGCCACTTGCTCCTCTGTGCTGCCATGTGCTTCTTTGTGCCCCCATGTGCTCCTTTGTGCCACCATGTGCTTCTTTGTGCCCCCATGTGCTCCTTTGTGTCACCATGTGCTCCTTTGTGCTGCCATGTGCTCCTTTGTGCCACCATGTGCTTCTTTGTGCCACCATGTGCTCCTTTGTGTCACCATGTGCTCCTCTGTGCTGCCATGTGCTCCTCGGTGCCACCATGTGCTCCTTTGTGCTGCCATGTGCTTCTTTGTGTCACCATGTGCTTCTTTGTGCTGCCATGTGCTCCTTTGTGTCACCATGTGCTCCTTTGTGCCACCATGTGCTTCTTTGTGCTGCCATGTGCTCCTCGGTGTCACCATGTGCTCCTTTGTGTCACCATGTGCTCCTTTGTGCCACCATGTGCTTCTGCAGGCGCATCCCACAGCCCACAGCTCAATTCTACCTTAGCTCTCCCCACAGTTTCCCTGCAAAATGTTGTGTAATACAAGCTGTAAACTTGTTCTTCCTGGACAACCTCTATCACTTGCATTAAATAGAGCATTCTGGTTTAGGCGTTTCTATGTTCATACAGCTTTATGAGACCCACATTTACCAGGGCTTTGTTTGACTTTCACTCTAAAGCCCTAATATTTGCAGAGATAAGCATATGCAAATATTTGACTACAGGCATCCCTTTCAGGGCGTGCAGTTTGGTTTCAGTTCAGAAAATGCCTTTCCCTGTTTTATTTTCCAGCAAGGATGTGAAATCTTCTGTTAAGTCATCAGACAACTCTGGAGTCTCAGGGCTATGCTCTTCCTTGTGCTTGCTGGGTAATGATTGATGCAAATACAAAGTAAAATGTTCTGAATTGGTAATTTTAAACTCCTACAATTGACTACACAACAAGCAGAGAAAGGGGGGGAAATAGTTTCCTAATATATTACAGCTGATATTTGACCAGTGTGAGACCAGAGGAGAGCAAAAGGGGAAGGTTGTTATTCTGCTGAAAGTTGGGGGTTTGAAAGACTCTTTGATGAGCTTACTCCTTGCCATCTCCTTGTCCTGGGAATGGCCTGTGTGTGCTGCCGTGTGTAGCTCCTGCCGCAGACTAACATTGTGTAGCAACAGCAAAAGTGACACTGGCAACGTATAGATTTGATGTCTTAATGACTTCCAGATCAAGTTTTCTCAAATTGCAAGCAGATCCTATTTTCCTATCTATTTTTTTAAGTATACGCAGCTTACAGAAGAGCCGGGCATCCCACTAGCTACCTCTACAGCATCTCTCTGTAGTTCCCTTTTTATTGCTGCCACTGCTAAACTACTTGGAGTTACCAAGCAAGGATGATGCACGCTCAGGCTGCAGAGAAATTTGTAATATGAATTGGGAGCAGTATTTGGAACCCAGGTGCACAGAAGGACACAAAGGAAAATAAGAGTAGATTGCCTGTTGCCACTGTGACTGTAGTAAGTCTTGTTTCAAAAGATTGAGAGGATGGATTTAATATAAACTGCAGAAATACGATGTTTAGAGTGGCAAGTCATCATGAAAATTAGAAAATATATTTAGCCCTCACAAGGGCACTGCATTTAGAGTATTGTATTTTTAGACTCTCCGTAAGCCAGGCACACACTGTCTTACATCCCCTGACATTTTCATTATTTGAGGCTGGCAGTGGACATAAATATTATTGCAGAATAACAAAGCAAAGCCCAGCAAAACCAACTCAATTTACGTTTGAGTTTTAATAATTAATATTTCTGCATATATGAAGGGAGTAATGACACACTGTTTTACCGTAATTGAGCCAGAACTTCCTGAGAGGCCAACCCACAAGATCTTTGGCTGGGGACAGCATTTTAGCAGCAGTGGAAGCCACCTCAGGGACCACAAAGGGAAACCCTGAAGTGCTTGAGAGCATCCCAAGGGCAAGGAATAGGATCAGGTATCAAAGCTTATGGATGGGCACAGCCCAGAGGCTTGGTTAATGGATTTTAATGGATTTTTGCATCTCACAGTGACAGGTTTTCCCTGTTATCCATTATTGAAGTAAGCATTCCCTTTAAAGCACTTGAACAGGTCTGGTGTGGGTGTCCTCTGACCCAGCTGTGCCACCAGCAGCAGCTGCGGGAGGAGAGACTGGGAACACTGGGAGGTGGGGTTGGTCACAGCAAGGTCTCCTCCATGCAGGCATTTAAGATCCAAATCCAGTGGATAGTATTGGGAGACTCTTGGATTTCTTCTGCTTCTCATCTGACTGCATCATCAGTGATGCCTGGCTACAGGAGCAAAAGAGATATGCAGAATAAAATCTATTTTGCCATTAACTTCTTTAAAATTTAATGTAAGAGGAAGTACACCAACAGGAGCAAATTATAAAAATCACCCATCCCTGACTTTGATAGATGTTCTCCTCACAAACTCACCACACACTGTTTTATGAACTAGATTGTTTGCCTAAGTCATCAGCTTATGATTGATTAGAGAAGCAAAATGAGAACATAATCACTTCTACATATCTTGCTTACTACAAATAAGAAAGTTTTGTACAACAATTTATTAAAAGCTGATTAGATTAAAACAAATTGTATAGTTGGAGCCCTGAGAAATGGTTATTTTGTATTAAAATCCTTGGTGGTTAGGTGGTGTTAGCAGAGCAGCTAGTGAGGACTGGCTCCATGTCTACATCCAAGTGCTGGGGCAGGAATTTTTTACTCTGGGAGTGATCAGGGGACAACAAGGAAATTCAATTTTTGTGTCTATTCCGTGCCAACTGTCAATGTCATCACTAAAATAATTATTCCTTTGAGAAGTCAGGAAATGTTCTTGCTTGCTGTTTTTCAATACTTGAGACAGATAGGATTATTGACATGGAAAAAAAATCCTAAATTGTAATTTTTCAGAGCTTTATATTGACAGCAATTTTTTAATGTAGACATCCTGTTTACAATATAAATTCCAGATTTGATGAATAAATGCATACATTTTATTAGAGTGTGTGGTATAAAATGTTTAATCTGAAATCTAGGAACTAAGCTGGAACACATTTGTTCCTCTTTCCCAATGGTTTTTCAGGATATATTTGAGCCCCAAATGTAGAACAAGTACTGAAGCAAAATAATATAACTTGTCAATTTTAAGGAAAAGAAATATGGTCATGCTAAGCAAAAGAGATTAAACACTGTGAAAAATGAAACTATATTGAAGAGCCATAGATTTTAAGAAAAATATGCTCCCAAGGTATCCAAAACTGATTCAATTTAATCTATAACCAGTCCTGAGCAAGAGAGTAAAATTGACTCTTGAACATTATATGAATAAAAAGCATCTTTGGGCAAGGTCCTGTCTTTATCAAAGTCTTATAAACTACTCAATTCAAAACTCAGTGTCTCTCTCTCCCCTCTCTCAAATTGTGAATGATGGGGAAATGAGTAAGAGAAAGGTCCTGTTCTTCATTTGGGGAGGACAAATTGCCTTACTTGTCAAATCACTTAGCGTGGGGATGGGCATGGTGTAATGCAACGAGGGATGTGAATTCTCTTCCACCTCCCAGTGCATGTAGAAATGAGTCACATATTCCCAAATTACACCCCAAGAATACAGTCATCTCCAAAATTAACTTGCCATTGCTATCTGCAGCCTGGATATTTCTACTGTAGCAGAAACCATCTCATTGCAGCAGATCCACCAAATTCAAATGAATTGCAATCGTGGCAGGACAGAAATAAGATATGGTGGAGGTATTTCAGCTTATTTTTTCTTTTCAATAGGGTCTGAAACATCTTGTAAGCAGTCCTGATAGGAGGAAGTGTTAATGACTGATTTAGAGTGTCCCTAAATTGAACACATCTTTCACACTGAGTTAAAATCACTTTGTTTTAAATAAAAGGGATAATTTAACTTAAGTAGACCTTTCACTGCATAGCATGGTGGTGGGTTTCTTAGCAATATCAAGAAATTTGTAAGCTCTTCTGGTGATACTTTACCAAACTCTTCTATGGACATGTTTTCAGCAGGAAAAGAAAATACAATCTTATGTAGTGAGAACTTGAGTAGTTTTAATTTCATAGCCGTATCTGCTAGCTTTAGATGCAGAATGATTTCTAAGCATGTAATTAAACTTACAGGTGCTGATGGCTTCTTACTTAAGTGGCTTAAAATTAAGCATGTACTTTTGTTGATTGATAGACTGGTTAACAGCAAAAACCCTGCTTAACCATCCAGCTGGCTGCAGGCTTGGCATGGCACAGAAAATGAAATGATATCTATAAAGTTGCTGTGGTCAGGGTGTGTTAAAACCCTATTTATCATCAGGAAATTATTAATTTAGCTATTGTTTTAAAATTTTTTTAAATATTTTTTCTTTTAATAGGGGAGAAAAATACTCAAATCTTTATTTTTGTATTTTTAATATATTTATTTCATTTCTCTGTAGTGTCTGCCTGTTACCCATTATAAAGAATTCCAACTTGTTTCATATGAAAGGCAGGCTTATTAATGTCTCAGTGCTGCACAATGCATCATTAAAGCTCAGATATAGTCATTACCCCATGTTACAGTGCTTTGGATTATTAATATTTCCAACACTATGAGGACACAGGAGATATGCCACTGATGCATGCATTTCTAAGCCCTGTGATGGATTAAAGAAGGGATGCCTGGATACAAAGTATAACAACACTGTCCTGGCCTTTTTTGCAAAGTTCTTTCAACATTCAGGGAGGTTTTTCTGTTGTTCCACCAAGCGTGTGCTAATTAAACCGATGGGAGGACTGAGAGCTAATTGATGACAGGATGGGTTTCCAGAAGTGCTGTGCTAAAGGGAGAAAGGTTAGATTTGCTTTTGAAAACTCAGGGATTTAAGTTCTGACATGTGCAGGTTCAATAGACCAGAGCCTGAACAGGACCCAGTCCCCAGAAACTCAGCAGGGAGGCTCTCAGGGAAGTTCTCGGAGAAGTTCATCTCATAGTTTCCAGCAGATGTCCTGCAGAGCAGAGAGGGCAGAACACATGAAGGGATCTCTTCCTCCCAGGCACATGAGCACTGCATGATCCATGTGGACACTGGAGAAGGCAGATCTGACATCTCCTGAGTGCAATGGGAATTGTGCAACTGTATATCCTAGACCAGGAATTCCTCCCTGGACTCACATAGAAGAGGCAGGTGCATGATGCTGGACACAGCACACTGACACTCACAAGCAGCCTACAAAGCTGAAGATGTTGGGTCACAATTGATGATGTTGTGCAATAATTTTGTACCACTGCACAGTGCAGTGTGATAGGTACAGGTATATGGTATATGCACTTCTGTAATGGGGGTCAGCACAGTGCTGAAAATGGGAGAAATCCCTGCAAAGAGGGATTTTAGCAGCATAATTGATGGTATTCCTCAGCTTAGAACAGATTTCAGTCCCAGGTTGCTTTAAGTAGAGAAAAGTGGTTGCAATGAGGTTTGTAACTGTTGGAAATTACTTTTAGACTAGATGAAATAACCGGAGGGTTGTATATTGTGCTGGTGTGTCCCTGCCTGGGCTCTGGGTGTTCCTTCTGTCAGTGTGACTGAATCCCCTTTTTGTATTCAGTTTTGCTCAGGGAGAGATGAGTCTTTAATATGACTGGGCAGATTTTTATCACCAGCCAACATGAGAACTTTAGTTCAGTGTTTGGCTCATTGAACTCTTCTTTGATACTACACAATGGTTTTATAATTATTATTGACTGAATTGTCCTTTTCAATACTTAGTCTCCTTGTATTTTGCTGACCTAGACAGATGCTCTTATCTCTGATATCTGCAAGATACCCCTTGAGTTTTCTGTATTCTCTCCTTGCTGCAGAACAAACTTTGATTATGGAACTTTCATGTATAAAATGAATGAGAGAGTAATCGTGCTAGAAGAGGGTAGTGTGAAATGGAGAGAGAAGAGAGCCCTGAAACACCGGAACTGGAATTTAGTCACACCATCTTCTGCACCAGCTTCTTTTCTTACATTTTGCAGAGTTTAGGAAGTGGCTGAATATACATTCTCTCTTCTGAGCTTTGCATGTTGTCTTGCACAATAATCCCTCTTCTACTAATGCATTTTAACAATGAAATTAAACTTCATATTTGGCATTTTTTATTCCCCCTGCAAAGAGGCTGGCAGGGTTGTATTCTCAGGTGGCTGATTCTGCCTAAGCCCTGTAGTGCTGTAGTTGTGAGGTCTGAATTTCTGTTGTTTTCTAGGAGAAAAAAAATCACGGTCCTATAATGATAGATTTTTATTATTATTATTACAAATTATTTTTGTTACAGTACAATAATTTCTTTTTAATTGAATGCTGCTGTTTTGTCATGGGATTGTGTCCTCCTTCCATTGTAAAGGGAAATGGCACCACTTTCCAAGAACCTTTTTGAGAGGAACTGCACCAAACACATTTTGACCAGCACAGAGAAGAAAAGCAGCTCCATAGAACTGGTAGTGGCTATTTTCCATATTTGTGAGATGAAAGCAAAGCAAGTGAAAATGAGGGGAAGGCAAAAACAGTGTCATGGGATAAGCCATACACTGTTCCAGGTTGCCATCCATGTGCAGGGAACACTTTTGTCTCCCTCCTTGAGACGACCCAGCATCCTCAGAGGAATTGTTCACCTCTGGCAGTGGATGATGTCTGGAGCTCTGAGGGTCCTTGATTAAGGAGAACATTCCAATAAGTGAGTTTGAACTCAGAGATTCTCATTAAGCTTCTTACTGTTTTACTTCTCCTTCTGCAAAATAAGTTCTTGCCTAATGGCCCATGTACCCAGTGTTTCAGAGAAACCCAGAGTACTTTGACATCTGGCCCCCACTGACTTTGCACCTTAGTTATGATACGGGTTCATCCAGATCATTTCCATGAGCACTGCAAAAGCAATCCGCTCCCCAAATAAGATGCTCATGCTGCTGTCTGTGTTTATTGACGGGTGACAACTTCAGAACTGTTATCTATCATGATTCCTGCAGCTCAGCAGGTAGTAAACATTCTCTTTACTATAGCATATTGAACAAAATTGGTATGCAAGTCTATTAGCAAAGCTTGTAAACACTTGACTAAACGGGGCTCAATTAGCAAAGAATAATGGAGCAATAAGTAAAGTGTGTGCAGTTTTATCAACTCTGCAGCTCAGTGACGTCTACAGCATTATCAGGAAAGCATAAAGAGCAATTGTCAGTACATCTCACTGAATCCTTGCATATCACCTTTGACTAAATCACAAAGGTATGTCAGAAAATCAGAAAATATTACTAACAGCATTAGCACAAAATGCAGCACAGTCAGATGCATTTGTTCATTATTTAGCAAACGTGTGTGACCTGGTTAATTAAGAATATTAAAATGTGACATCTGGAGTGTGCTATTAAATTATTGGAACAGCAAGGTTGATCACTAACATACAGTACACAAACAGCTCCTTCATGTATATATGTACAAGATAATTTTTAAATTATGTAAATATGAGTGCATTTGAAATAGTGCTTTATAATCAGCACGTGAAATGGGTGCTGCCAGGAATTTCTCTATTGGATCCAAGCTTGGCTTGGCCTAAGGTTCAGGCAAACATTTGAAGACTAAGATTTTGATTCAGCTGTAGCAAAGCACAGGCAGCTGCCCTCAGCATTTCATTTTCTGCCAGCATTTTCAGTTGCTTTTACACCTAGTTCATTCCACAGTCTCATTTCTTGTTTTTATGCTGTGGATAAAAATGAAAATGAAATGCGCAGGCAAAAGCCTGTGATATATAAAGCTATTCCATCTTGTGCTGATGCAGAATTGCTCTTTAAGGACCTGTATTGCAGTTCTGTGCTGCATTATCAGAAGTCTGATGTTCTCAGCAGACTGTGCCTGTGCAAAGAAAACCAAAGGAGAAAGGAATGTGTCCACCACCACCACAAGTCCTGCAGAACACCTTGCTCCCTGCAGGATGCTGTACCCAGGTCATCTGAGGGAGGGATTATATTCTGTTTTCCTTCCCACCAACAGTAAATCAGTACCTGACTTTCCCCTTTATTAAAGATCTTGGTGCCAGCCCAACTGTGTTCAGATCTGTGATGAATCTCTCTGGAAGCACAGATCAAAAAAAAGAATGAAGGTGGCACCTGTATTTTCTGCATCCCACAAGGAATAGTCAGTAAAAGGCTGTTGTTGGTACTCAGAGAAGAAGCTGCTTTGGCAGCCTGAAGACCACCCTCTGCAGTATTGTGCATGTCTCAGCTGCCACTGTAAGACCAGGAGAAGAAACACAGTTTGGGACAGTTTGGGTTTAATCTTTGACCTCTTCGAAAATAAAAATCAGGGTCTGGTATAGTGTAAGTGTTGTAGGTGTATAATAACCTCTCAGGATTATTGGAGACTTTTGTAATATCTGTAGCAGCAAAAGATATATTGATGGTATCAAGAATTTTGACTTTAAGACATTTAAAGGTCTGCTTCATTAAAGGATTATAACCATGAGGTAACTGGAGACTTTTGCTTCCCTTTAGTTTCTCTCCCCACTTTCCTGCCAGCCTTACTTGGCTCAGGACCTGGAGAGTGTTGCTCCCAGTAAGAGCAGTAGCATCATATAATAATATTAGATGGGTTGGGATCTCTGTTTTCTGTCCCACTTCTCTCATACTCGTCTCCCACCCATTTCCCTTTCCAGGAACAGAGAGCTCATAGGCAGGCCCACCAGCAGCCCAACAGCCCTGATGACTTTAGTCTGAGTTTCAGCTTCCTGAAGAAGCCAAGTCATCCCTAGCATGGCATTTCAGGTGGAAATAAAGCAGAGAAACAGAGAGACCACAATATTCAGACTTCATTCACTCACCCTGCACTTGCAGAGAAGCCATTTCCAGTGGTGCCATCGATAAGGAAATTAGGAACACTCTTTCTTGTGCCCTAAAGTGGGGTGAATTTAACTCCTACTCATTCATCAGTTGAACTGTCAGGTTGAAATTTTACCTATGCTCTATTTACATGCTCTATTCCCATTTGGTTGAGCTATATGGCACATTCACATGTGAATATTTAAGTTATCCAAGCTTTTGCTCAGCAAAATCAAGGCTGACTATCCCCAGCCAGGGCAGGGATCTGTCACGCTGCATTAGGTGACTGTATTTCTTATGACAAAGAGAACAAGATTCCTTAAGGCCACAATAAACTGCCAGGGAGACCTCTGGAGCACCATGGATCTTCAGCCTGGGGGGCTTTTTCCATCCTGAAGCCATTAAGTGTGGCATTAGCTACAGCATATGAATGGGTTCCACAGATTATAGCCATAGGAGGTACTGGGAACTTGCCCCCTCTTACATTGTTTGCAGAAATGCATTCCTGTCGTGAGGATTTACGTTTTCATTACAGAACAATTCCCATAATAACAGCCATTGAATAGGGATGCTTAATGTGGAGTACAGGAGGAAAAAAATAGAACCATGCTTCGAGTAATAAGTTTTGATTGAATGAATGGCTACTTTATAAACTTTCATTACTGTGATTTGGTCTGAGGGAAATAGCAGCCTGTCAGTTTTTTTCCAATGGAAAATTTAATCAACAGAAAATGACGCATTAGGAGGATGAAAAGGCTGATGGCATCATTCTACTGGAACCTCACAGCTTTTCTCTGCCTTTCTCTGCCTTCAACTGTCACTGAAACGGTGGGAAAAACAAAAATCCTCCAACAACATTTTTAGTGTTAGAGAATCAAGGCATTACTTTATTCTGGCCAGGATGTGCAGCAGAAATCATTTCATCCACATATACCCCTGATTGTGCAGAGAAAATCATTCCATGACACCTGGATTTTACTAGATTTTTCCTAAACTTTATACAGTCAAAACCCATAGAAATTCATTGGTTCAATGTTCATTGGTTCCAAGTTGCTCAGTTCTTAGTATTTGGTTTCCTATTGGATACGGATTTCTTCGGCTCTGATGCTAATTAGGACCTCATTCTTATCTCTCCTTTCCCAGTCCGGGTGCCTCCAACCATGCCAGGGGTATTGTTTGGAGCTGATGGTCTGTCAATGGTCATTAACGGGTTTTGTATCTTCTGTGCTACTCCCAGTCTGTTGAGGTGTTAAGCTCATCAAGCCGTCACCTGGTGGAACAATGCCCTGGAAAGAAACTTAAAATTCCCTTCTGCCAGGGCAAAGGTGAACATAGGTTGGGCTTGATGATATCAAAGGTCTTTTCCAACCTAGTTCATTCTATGATTCTGTGAAAACTGACTAAAGTAACATTAAAAAAATTTTAAATTTTTTGTCATCTCCAACATAACAACTTGGGGTTTTGGGATCCTGTTGCTGCTGGGATTTTTGTGGGAGATGTGTTGGGAGCTTTCACAGAGCCTGCAGAAGCTCTTGAGAACTTTTTTCACCATCCTCATGCAAAATGTGATGTTCAGTCACCTCCAAGACATGGAGACTGGCACTCCTGAGTGAACAGCACTGTCCTCCATGGCTCTTTGCTAAACCCTGCTGGACATGAAGCTGTCCAAGGTTAACACACTGTGCAGGTTCGTGAAGGGTAGCTGCATTTCCCTGAAATGTCCCTGGCAAAGGAATCATTCTGGTGGGTGCAGTATAGCACTCCAGCAGACTTACTCCTTTCACCCACGTGGCTGTAAGGCACGGGCTCTCACACACACACTCAAACTGCATAGCTCAGCGTTACCAGAGGCAGAGTCATGAGGGCTCTCCCATACAGCACCTCCACAGATGAGGTTTATTGCATCCTGCCACGAAGGAAGACCAGAGACGAAATAGAGCGGGACCAAGCAGTCCCATGTAGCAGTGGAAGTGGCTGCAGCCACCCTGACCCCACAGAAAACTCCAGATTCCACTGTTTGGTGGTCAGGCACCAATGTTTGAAGCCTGCCTTCTTGGTTAGGGTGAGATCCCATTACCCCTTGGTGCAGTTATTTACATGTCCTAAGTTGGTTGGTTAATGCTTTCCCCTCCCTGTTTTATGTATGAAGTTGTAAAAATCCATTTCCCTTAGTTGACTATGCAATAGTTCTAGAAAGTTTGGTACTCCTCGATACCCCCTTGGTTACTTCCCCTAATCCCTTCTATGTGTTGTTCACATTGGTTCCCTCAGCTTCAACCCCACCTCCTTCCCTTTGTCCCATTCGCTGTATCCCTTAGCCCTGGCTTTACATCCCTCAGTATAGAATTCCTGGCCCCTGGATATTTTTGGCTCTTCGTCCCTAGTGCCTTCACGAATAAACCTTCACGTGGAACCTATACGAGGAGTCCCCTCTCTCCTTCTTTACCTCCGCCTGCACGCCTGACAACCAGACCAGGAGTGGCTCCCTCAGCTGAGGAGCTCACTTTCTGCCCTTTTTGTGTGAAGCCGCTGTGAATCAGAGGATGCAGCCAGACCTCCGGGCTTCTGTAGTGATTTCCTGGCCACCACACCCTCAGTCCCAGGGTTTTTGTACCAGAGCAGAGGGAGCATCAGGGACCAATGATCTGAGGGCACAGGGGTGGTACAAAGGCAGGACTAGGGAAGGGGAGCCAGTGGGGAAGGTCTGGGGGTGTGTAGGGTAACAAGCCAATGAGACAGACCAAGTCTGCGTGGCACCAGAAAGCCTGATGGGAGAGGCTTCTCCTTTCTCACCATATTTGGGAGTGTTCTTAAACCTAGTCACCTCAACATCTCCCCCTTTCTTTTTTAAAGGAAAAGCCTTTCCTATCGACTTAGATAGGCACTTAAGACAACCAAATAAACTTAAAACTATAACAATTATTAGAATTACCCACAATCCAGCTTTGACTAAGGGTTTCACCCGTCCTTCAAATCCCCATTGTCCAAAAAGGTTTCCAAACCAATCCGAGTCTCCTTCTATCTTTAGCTCTTTAATCTGGTCCTTCATTTTCTGTATCGTTGCGTGGATGCTCTGGCTACGAGATGACAGGTTAAAACAGCAGTCCTTCAAATTCCTTACAGCCATGTCCATGGGCCAGTAAAAGAAAATCAGTTGCTACTCTGTTTCTCAGCATTGTGTGCCTGGTGGTTTCTTCATCCTCAAGTAATTGGGAGAGGGCACTCAGTGTTAGGTTAGCTTGCTTTCCGAGCCGGCATTCAAAGTGAGTGATTTGGCCCAGGGCCTTCGCTGCTGCTACCCAAGGCAGGAAAAGCAATGTAACAACCCTTTTAGATGTGGACCAATTAACAATTTTGCTACCACAATTTGAGTCTAATTGCTGTATTCCTCTCTTTTGGCAGGCCAATTGAGTATGGTTTTTCCAATACAAAATTTGGATCTTATTGGGTTCTAGTACAGAAGGCCTGCCGAGAGTGCACGGTCCTCCCCAGAATCAGGATGGGATTCTGGACCATGCCCAATTCCCACAAATCAGGAACATACCCATAGGTAGTGCTTTGGGGTACATGGGTGACTCAGCTGGGATGAGGTGCTCATCTCGGCACCAATTTTTGGTGAAATAAACTTTTTCAAGAGGTGTCATATCTTTAATATGACTCAATTTCTGGTGTTCTGACCAGATTATCGCCACTCCATTCAGGCTGAGGAAAAACTTGAGGTAGTGGGTAGCCTTGGAGGACCCAGTAGTCCCAATTCTTGGGGTTCCTCTGGTGCTGTAGGCAGCACATTCACCCATTTAACCAAAGCGGCTACCGGATAGGGTACCTGACCTGAGAAGGGCAGATCATCCTCACGGAGAGGGATCCCCACCAGGCACGATGAAAGTGGGACATTGGCGCTACCCATAGACAAGCACATATGGTCTTGCTGGAGTGCTTTCACCAGGGTGACCCACACATTGGCTTTTGGCTGTGCGACAATCCATGTGACGACCTCTGATGGTAAGAGGATCCAGGCGAGCGGGAGAAGGCAGAGGTAGACAGTTACGGACATGGTGGTAAGTAAGGTATGGGTAGTCTTTTTTCTGTGGGATTTTAAGCAAAAAATTATTAAAATATGTTTTTTCATTGTCTTATCTTTTTCCCTCTCGCCTCCCCCCTTTTTTCTTATATTCATGAGATAGGTAGCACATGGGTAAGGTGGTCGTGGGGTAGGGAAACACATGAAGGTAACATATAAGGGGCTTTGGGGTTTCAGATTTTTGGGGAACAGCCTGGAGGTAGCACAGTTGGACATTCACGTGTCCAATATCTTGCACCAGCGTCTTCTCCAAGCTGCACTTGTCTCCTTGTCTGGGGTTTTCTTTTCACAGTCTGGAGTGTCATCTGTTGTCTCCTCAGGAGCTGTCACCAATGGTCCAAGGTAGGGCTTTACGTTCTTTTCAGGTATCCACTTGGGTCCTGAAGGTGTAGAAACACAGGCTTATCCCCTCCCCCATATGATTAGTGGGAAAGGGCCCAAAATTTGATGGCTCTCTGGATCTTTGATTAACACTGGCAGTTGTTCCTTTAATTTGGCTTGGGTCGAATTGGAGAAATGCCAGAGTACGGGGTGGGGGGGTTTGCTCTGAGAATGAATTGTTCCATAAATTTATTGTGAAAAGAGCCTTACAGAGTCTCACAATGGGAGAATTGACCTCTGTCACTCCCCGCTGTTGGTCCAGGACCCTCTTGATAGGTTGATGGGCCCTCTCAACTCTAGATTGACCTGTGGGGGAGTGGGGAATGCCTGTGGTATGTTGGATACCCCACAAACCAAAAAATTCCTGAAGTTTGTTAGAGATGTAAGCCAGACAATTATTGGTTTTTATCTCTGCCAGAACGCCCAGGGTAGAAAAAGCAAGGAGAAGATATTTCAAAACATCCCTTGCCTTTTCTCCTGCATGGGCAGACACGAACACAGCTCTGGAAAACGTGTCAACAGAGACATGTACGTATTTTAATCTTCCAAAATGAGGGACATGGGTTACATCTGTCTGCCAGATTTCACAGCTACGTAAGCCTCGGGAGTTAGCCCCGGAGCCCAATGACGGCACCTGGAAGCTTTGGCAGTTGGCACAATTGCCCTTGCCTGGTCTCTAGGCAGTTTAAACATTCTCACAAGGGCTGGAGCGTTTTGATGATAAAACTGATGGCTCAGCTTCACTTGAGTGAATGTGTCCGGCATGCTGGGAACTTGTATCGGCATTGCAAGAGTGTCTGCCCTCCAATTCCCTTCAGTAACAGGCCCAGGGAGATCGGTGTATGACCTCACATGCGTTACGTGGAACGGGTGTTTTTGGTGGGAGAGTAGAAAAACAAGCTTCGAAGGCAAGCTATACAATTTAGGGTTGGACACTTCTTTTAAAAAAGTGTTCTGCTCTGGCAATTACTCCAGGTACATAAGCTGAATGTGTTATCAAATTAATAGGTTCCTCGAACCTCTCAAAAGCTCTAACTACTGCTGCCAGTTCGGCAATCTGTGGGGAACCATCCACCACCTGGACGTCAGACTCCCACATTTGCATCCTGGGATCCTTCCAAGTCATGATAGATTTACGGGATCTACCCAATCCGTCCATGAAGACCGTTAGAGCTTCGAGAGAGGTTCGACTTTGAAGTTCTTTTGGAGCCAAATGAAAGGCTGAATTGAACAATTTATGTATTGGATTGTGAATTGAGGCTTTGCCTGGGTAGCTGTCCAGAGCAAACTGGAGGTGTTCATTTGTCTGGAGCAAGTGCACCAAGACACCGGTTTTCAATAGCAAATAAATGCATGTGAACTCACACCCAGCAAGGGTACAGAGGCGTGCTCTGGCTTTCATAATCAGTTGTCCCATTAGTTCCTGTGGCATGGTTATAGTTTTGAACAGCTGATGAGACAAGAAGACCCACTCTAATATAAGAAGAGGGTCTTTTTTGCTGTGTCCCATTGAAAAATCAGTCCATGCAACTTGGGCAACTTACCCAAAGTGATGAAACTAAAGGGCAGTTCAGGACTGGTCCAGTGGGCCTGGCAAGAAGACAGGGCAAGCTGTACCTTTTCAACGGACCATCGGGCTTCCTCAGAGACGACTCTGGCAGAGTCCAGGTCCTTGCAGCCTTTCAGGAGGTTAAACAGTGGTGCTAGGTCTTCTGTTGTGAGTCCCAGCAGAGTACGAACCCAGTTGATAGAGCCACTCAGGTGGTGCAGGTCCTGGAGGGTCCTTGCATCATCCCTGATGGCAAGCTGCTGGGGCACGATGGTCTGTTCACTGATGCAGAGTCCCAGGTAGGTCCACGGGCAGGTACGTTGGATCTTTTCCTGCTATATTTCAAACCCTGCCTTTTCGATGGCCTGAAGAGTTTTTTCTAGAGTCAAGTCCAGGTAAGTATTGTCCAGTGCACAGATTAATACATCATCCATATAGTGGAGGATAATGGACTTTGAGAACTCTTTGAGGACAGGGGACAGGACACGGGCAACATACCATTGACAGATTGTGGGCAAGTTCTTCATTCCCTGGGGAAGAACTTGCCAGTGGTACCTGTGCAATAGGGCTTGATGGTTGGGGGATGGGACAGAGAAAGCAAACCTGGGAGCATCACGGGGGTGCAGGGGTATATTGAAAAAACACTCTTTGATGTCTAAGACAGCGAGCTTCCATTCTCGTGGGAGCATAGAGGGCGAGGGCAACCCTGGTTGCAGGGGACCCATGTCTTCAATCACCTCGTGAATTCACCTGAGGTCGTGGAGAAGCCTCCACCTGTCTGTGCCTGGCTTTTTTACTACAAAGACAGGGGAGTTCCAGGGGCTATTGGTGGGAACTATGTGGCCCTTGGAATGCTGCTCCTCCACTAAGGACTCGAGAGTGTGTAATTTCTCTACTGACTGGGACCACTGGTCCACCCAGATCGCTTTATCTGTCTTCCAGGTAAGACGTGGGGTGGTGCACTCCACAGTGGTCCCTGCTAGAAATCCCATGGAGATGGGATTTCCAGCCGAGTCCCCCATTGGGATAGAAGGTCCCTGCCCCACAGTGTAAAGCCTGAGTCAATTACAAAAGGTCAGACTGTGGCCATGTGACCATCGGGTCCTTCTATTATGATGTTATTAGTACTCCTTATAGAAGTTGCTGACTCCCCTGTTCCTGTGATCCTCCCGTTCATTGGTTTGACCTTCCACTCTTGGGGCCACTTAGCTTGAGAAATGATGGTCACATCTGCCCGTGTCCACCATCCCCATCAAGTAAACAGTGGCTTTCCTATTGCACAGTTTACAATGCAACATGGGTTTGTCCCTGCCCACAATCTCTGCCCACCATATGGATGGCATTCTGTGGCACCGAGGGAATTCTTGGGGGAGGAAATTGGCCTGTGCAATAGGTGTCTCTTTGTTCATGAATCATGGTTGGTTGTTACAGCTAACAGTAACAGTAACTGTACTGTTTATATTCACAGTCTGAACCTCAGGAAAGATAAAAAGTTCAGGTGGTCCATGCACAGGGTCTCCCCTGATCAGATTGTCTGTAGTCCTGTCCAGAAATCCAGTCTGTCCCACAGTTATGTGTGGTGTTGTCATGGTTTAGCATAGTTTGTGTTTTTAGTAAAGACGGCTCCATCAGCCATGGAAGTGATTTTCTTGTAAAAAGGTGCTTACAGCTTCCTCTATGACCTAACAGAACCTATCAACTGGCTAGTTTGAATATTGGCAACTTTTTAAGCCACTTAAGAAGCTTGACACGCCTCTGTGATCCACATTTAAGAATGAACAGAGCCCAGGAAAGCTCTCTTGTCTTCCGGCTTTTGGACAGGTAGCAGGGGGGGCCTGCAGGCGAACAAGCAGGGCTGGGCCGTGTCTTGCTCGTCCCAGCTGGGTCGGCCGTGGCGCGGCCCTGTTCCATCCGTGGCCCCCCCCCCCCCCAGCCCTGCTCAGTGCAGGTGGCGCGGCCTGGCTCCCCAGCCCCCTCCCCCCTCTAGTGTGGCCAAAGATTCATCTGGGGTTGCCCCACTGCTTGGCAAAGATCATGTGACCAACAGCGATAAGCGAACTCCAGCTGCAAGGCCCGGGTGAGATTAACCCTTTTTTAGTGCTGTAAGTTTCCTCCAGAACAGATGAAGCCTGCAGACATCAATCCTCTCCCAAGTCAGAGGGAGAGGGAAGGTGAAGGCACGTGAAGAAAACGCCATAAAGACACCAAAGTCAGTGAAGCAGGAAGATCTGAAACCCTGAGGGAGGAGAAAGAGGAGATGCTTCAAGCTTAGAAGCTGAAATTCTGTTGTAAAGCTATGGTGATGGACTATGATATATCAGAGTACCCGTTGTAATTTCATGAAAGCATGGGGGGTTGGAGCGTTCAAACTGTACTTGTGAGCAAAAGCACCTGTGCTGGAATAAGCAAATTACATTAGCTGTAATTTGATGAGGACCCTTGCTCCTAGGGAAGGAGAAGACCTCTATTCCTAGAGATGAAAGTGATGAGGACCCTTGCTCCCAGGGGAGGAGGAGGGCCTCTATTCCTAGAGATGAAGATGCTCCCAGAGATAGGTGAAGAGAACTTTTGTTTCTGAACAGCTCATCCTTAAAATGGTACCCCAATAGCTCAAGATTGAACCCTCAAAAACAGTTGTAGGGAAAGCTGTAAGTCAGGGGAAGGGACTCTCACATGCGAGCAGAGAACCAACCCGGACGGCTGTCTTGTTGTGAAGCCATGAAGAGAACTTCTTGTGGAGATGTCTCCATACCATGAGCAAGAGAGACTCCTCTCCCTAAGTGAACTGAGAAAGGTTACTATAGAAGTGGTAAACTGACTGGAAATCTCAAGGGTTGTCTTTTTGCATTGTCAGTGGGAGAAGGGAGTAAGCTCGGGGGAGGAGAAGTGGTCTGAAGGTTTAGTCTGATTATTTTTTCGTTCTTTTAGGTCTGTTAATAAACTTCTTTATATTCTTTTAAGTTTTGTGCCTGCTTTGCTTTCTCCTAATTCTTATCTCACAGAAAGAAAATAAGTAAGTAATGGATATTTTGAACCAAACCACTACAGGTGTATTGTCCTCAAAGAGAAAAGAAAGCTCACTCACCAAAACCCAATGAGTTTCCGTTTGCTTACAGTTCTGAGGTCCATCCTTCAGGCTAGAATCCTGGTGGAGGGAAACAGCTCGATGCTTAGTGTCCTCACATGAGGCCGTCGCGCACAACATTTTCCCAAATGTTTCTGGTGGTGGTGTTTGCATGTGGGACAGTCTTGGGGGACAGGCTTGAAATCTTTGTTATTATCTTTTGGTTCAGGACAACTTTTAACCAGAAGTTTAAAGCTTCCACAATCGAAGCATCTTGGCTTCTCTCTCTGCCAGTGCTTCCACCACCCCTTTTGAAACCACCTGGGCTATTGTCACCTCAGGGGAGGTTAATTTAGTGCAGGCCTCAATCATTTGATTAATAGTAGGAGCAGGATCCAAAGGAAGAGCCTGGAGGATTTTTTTACAATTCTCATTTGCATTTGCCATAGCCAATACACAAAACAGCTCTTTCTGGGTTTCCAAATTCTCAACTTGCTTTTCAAATGAGTCTTTAAGTCTGTCAATGATCTTCTATATAGAAGTCTCATCGACTGCCTGCTTTATAGTGGAGAAATTATGAGAGGGGATGTAGTCACTAGGTGTCAGAAACAAAGCTCTTTCAGCTAGCCTTTTAATATGTCCCAGGACCAGTTCAGAAAGCAGTTTTGCCTGATCCTGAGACTTTTCTAAAGTCCCCTCACCACAGAGCTGGTCTAACGCCAATTTAGGTCTTGTTGGGGTCTCTCTGATAACTTCAGAGGAGGTCCCGCAACAGCCTTTTCCAAGTTCTTTCCCATAGCATGTATTCCGCAGGGGAGAGAAGGCACAACATAATGTTTTTTATGTCATGGGGGACGAGGGTGTTTGCGGCAAAGGTAGCTTGGATCAGGTTTTTAAAATAAGGGGAATTCCGCCCAAAGCTTTTTCCTGCTTTACACAACTCTTTTAACTGTTCGTAGGGAATTGCCTCCCACCATGTGTTCTCTCCCCTCCAGTTGTATCGGACTGGGGCTGCTCTTACATCGAGTCTGCCTGCCAGCTCCCAGTCCCCTCCCCTCACGGCCCGCCTCCTTATCTTTGCCCGGTAATCCTTAGTATCTGAGTTATCACTCTCTCCCTCCGAGGAGCAGGGAGGTATCCCAGTGCTGAACG
Organism: Corvus kubaryi; assembly: GCF_017639235.1. Lineage (NCBI taxonomy): Eukaryota > Metazoa > Chordata > Aves > Passeriformes > Corvidae > Corvus > Corvus kubaryi. Next base: position 1,737,124 of record NW_024581115.1, on the reverse strand, counting down.
CAGCGGGCCCGGCAGCCCCAGCCAGCTGGCACTGCTTTTGCTTTTGGTTTTAGTAGCATGGGGGCTGGGCAGCACACGTGCTGATGTGGGGGAGGGGTCTGATGCAGGGACATGCAGCAACGCTGTGGGCGGAGTTAGGGAGGGGCCAGGGACCCGGGCAGGCGCGAGTGAATTCAAAGAAGGCAATATGGCGCGGCCAGCCAGGCCATCTGTGCCATTTTGAAAACCTTCTAGGGTCAACACAGCGGGATCTTGGGGTGTTGGGAGGAGGTTTAGCGGTCCCCCCAGGGTGGGGTGATCAGTCCCGATCTGAGAAGAGGCTAGGGGGGACCTAGAAAAGTCAGAAGGCCAGTAGCTCCTCTGCACCACGTGGTGGATTACACTTTCTGATCACCCCTGGGGGTTGGGGTGGGGGGGAACACAGGGAGAGGGAAGAAACAAAGGGGTACCATCACCAAAGGGACCCGGATTCCCCAGCACAGCTGACTCAGTCTCCGAATTCCTAACTGATTTATAAATAATGACTAACAGAGGGAAAAACCTTGCAACTGAGGCATCTCCACTTTGTCTGAGAAGGGTTAACTTCTCTCCGACTTTGTCCCAGAACCCAAGAGACTGTACAGAAGCCCTAGAAACACCCGGGAAAAACTCAAACGGCCAATGGACAAAACATTTCAAATTTCTCTCAGAAAAGGAGAGGTTTTCCCACCTTAAGATAATTCTTTATTTGGGAATATACCTCCTTTTGGGGAAGAGCTAACTTTCTACCCATCCTTCCCCAGAAGACTCTTCCCAGTACTGAGAGGAAAAGGTAATACAAAAAAGTGCAAAAAGGGACCCAAACAAAGTACCACTTACACTGCTCCAGCACTCTGGGGGTCAAATAAAACTCTCAGTGTGGTCTTCTGGAGTTCAGCTGGTCCTCCCGACCTGGAGGGGTCCCAGATGCCCCTCCAAACAGACCTAATAAAATGTAGATCTGCTCCTCAGGGGAGCAGCAGCACTGAAAGATGACTCCTGGTAGCTCAGAAGCTTCAGGGACATTTTCAGGAACTTTTTAGCAGAAGTCCAGGTTCAGGTGGCCACTTAACGCACTGTGTGTGGTTCATGAAGGGCAGTTGTGTTTCCCTGAAACACCCCTGGCTATGGAATCGTTCTGGTGGGTGCAGTATGGCACTCCAGCAGGCTTACTCCTTTCACCCACACAGCTGTAAGGCATGGACTCTCACAGACACACTCAAGCTGGATGGCTCAGCATTCCCAGAGGCAGAGTCAGGAGGGCTCTCCCGTATGGCATCTCCACGGACGAGGTTTATTGCATCCTGCTGCGAAGGGAGACCAGAGACGAATGAGAGCGGGACCAAGCAGTCCCAGGGTTTTTGTACTGGAGCAGAGAGAGCATCAGGGACCAATGATCTGAGGGCATGGGGGTGGTACAAAGGCAGGACTAGGGAAGGGGAGCCAGTGGGGAAGGTCTGGGGGTGTGTAGGGTAACAAGCCAACGAGACAGACCAAGTCTGCGTGGCACCAGAAAGCCTGATGGGAGAGGCTTCTCCTTTCTCGTCATATTTGGGAGTGTTCTTAAACCTAGTCACCTCAACACAAGGTCAGGTTGGGTTTATGGCCATGCTAAAGTCTCCAGAGCGTGTTTGGTTCCTTTCTTAGCCCAGTGGTGTTTGGCTGTGCTCAGTCTCTGTTTATGCTGTATCTGTGTAGGACAGAAGTGTTTTTACTGGGAAATTCATCAGCACGGTGTCATTTTTAGTAGAACAGTGACTTTGAAATAGTATTGAGACATCACTATAACTCCAATCTGCTTGTTTTTTCACTACAATTTAAAATCTTCCAGCAATAATATACAATGCTAGTCAAGTTCTATTTTCTTTATGCAATATTTTGATCAATAGAGGGTTTTTCTCTTGCTAAGATATCTGATTGCCAGGTACGTTTTTGAGGATCACATTTTATCCCTCTGATTCAACAACACTTTTCCCCCCCTCTTGTCTTTATTCTTTCTTTCTAGAAAAGAAGAAGTCACAAAGTTTAACCAGATCTTTATGTTTCTGTTTCCTCTAGTTTCAGCAAAGTGGAAAACAGGGAAACACATTTTTTAAAAAATTAAATTCAAACCAGAGGAAGTCCCCGGTATTCCCTCAACTAAAAGAGACCTTGTAATATACATTGGCAGAACATATGAGTTATATCTATGCTGGTTTTTCATCTTTATTTTTCTCTTGGCAATTCTACTACTTTCATTCTGCATATCTTTTCTGTTTATATTTCATCACAGGCTCAGTCATCTCTGTTTAAACTTTTTTTCCTATGATTTTCTTCATTTCCCCATGTTTCTTCCGGTTGAAAACTCTGATTTTACTCACAGCAATAAAACACCTTGAAGGAAATCTTCCATATCTGCCCCAATTCTAAATTCTCATAGCAATTTGTTGGTACATTTATCTTTCATTTAAGTTGCTAAATGATTTCTTTTCCTTTCTGTTGCACTGTCATTTTTTCCCAATTATCCATCAGTTTCAGTATTTCTGTGCTTTAGAGATGAACAATAACAACTTCAGGCAGTGTGCTGTATTAAATTATTTATTCTGCTGTCCTTATCAGGAGCCTGGTAGTCTACAAACTCAGAAATGTACAAGACATACAACAAAGTCTTGGAAATTTAGAGTCAGAGTGCTTTTGATCATAGAACTATGGATTTAAACACATGAAAACAAGGGGTCATGCAGATAAATTTACCATTTAAGAAGTTTTTTGGACCAATGTATTGGAGAATCTACAGCTGGTTATCATAGCACCTTCCAAAGAGCGTCTCTAGAACTCCACTCTTACAGGCTTTCTCATGGGTTTTGGCCAGATTCAACATGCTTTTTCAAACTACCCTTTATCTAGCAGCTTCTCCCATTATTTGAATTACTGCTAGTTGGCTTCACCCTGTTTATATTAATCATGGATATGATTAATCTAGATTGATATAAATTAGCAAAACCCCACTGCAGCAAAGCAACACAGTGAAGCACATTATAAGTGAAAAGCTAAAGTTTAGGTGGTGAATTTTACCCTGTTAGTGGATGTCACCTAACATGTATTGCAGTGGCTGCCAGCATCAATTCAACACTTCTTATGTGCCTCTGATGAGACCTGTGTCATCTGAGGATAAATACGTGAGCATGTCACAGCTTGAATTCTGTTTGGCTGCCTGGAATAGACTGTAACTCAAAATCTTCCTAGTTTCTGGCAAGAAATCCTCATCAAGCAGACAAATCTGTGTGAATCTGGTCTCTGACGTCAAGAAATCCCAGACTTTGGGTGCCCCTCTCAGCACACAGGGCAACTTCTGTGCTGCTGGAAGCTGCAGCTGCTCAGCTGAAGTAAAATATTGAAGACACTCATTATGTAGTTGCTCACCTGTTGGGTATATGACCCTCTCAATCACTGCCTTTCTTTATCTTCCTCTCTCGTTCAAGCAGCGGGTGAGATCCTGCGGGCTCTCAGCTGGAGCTGAGCTCTTCATGCTCCTGTTGCATATGGATCAGGGAATGATGCTGCAGCTCTGCCTTCAGCTCTGAAATCTACTCACTTGCATGGGAAAATAGCACTGCGCTCCAGCTGACCATTCTGTAAAGAAGTCAGGGGTTTTTATTGACTCCCACTTTTCATGGAAATTGCACATAGACCCTAAATAAAATAGTATTTGTTATTAAGATTCAAAACTTTTAACCAGGCCAAATACAGAAAAATCTACGTTTTCCCCTGAATAGTTTTGTCTGCTTATAGATCTGAGCGAGAGATACAAACTGATTTCTTCATTTGTTTTTGATAAGGCCCTGACTAACCTGACTAAGATCTGACTAACCTTTTGAGGGCACCATTCTGGCACTGGTGATATGAGGCCCAAAACTGGGCAAGAAGATAAAACTCTATATTCAGACAGCTACAAGAGCAGGTATTTTTTATTCAGCACTGGGAGCGAGGGGGATCTCTCTGCCACAAAACTCACTCAATCTTCTTTAGCCTTCAGTTATATTTTAAAAGTCGTTCCACACAACGTCACAATTACAACATATCATTAGCATACTCATATTTGCATAAAGCTGTGTCATGGTTTTCAACAGTTTGTTGCTTCCGCGCATGCATCAGTTCCTTCTGTGGTGGTTGTCAGTCTTCTGGTGGTCTTTTGATGAAGGCTTCTGTAGTCTTCCTCACGTTTGGACTTTTAACCTCTATTTTCAGCACACGCCTGTTGCTTCTTGTTTTTCAGTCTAACTTGTTTTTAGCTAATTTTGCAGTTTGCAAGTTCCATTAAAACTTGCTATCTTGCTCTTGATGGCTCATGTTATCTCACTAGCCTTGCTATCTTGCTTTCGCTGTTATCTTGCTTGCTTTACCTGCACATCTTGTTACAATGTTACTTGTGGTTAACCTTTTGTTTCATACCACTTAGGCTTCAGACAAAGGAATGATATGTTCCAGTGGGAAATATGCAAATTCAGTTCAAACCTCTAAGCAGGACAGGAACTAAATGTACCACATAGCAGAGGAATTTTTTAACCAGTGGCTATTAAGCCTTTCTTCCATGACTATATACTGCATCATCTAAAGAAAAATCCTTAAACGTCTCCCTTGTTTTTCATTTTTTGAAAAAAAACCCTGAATTTTCAGGTTCACATTGCTGACAAAGCATCTCTTTTATTTTCCATCCCCCCCTTAGAGCCTAAGCACAAGCAGTACTTTCCTCATCAATAGATTTATTTTCCAGAGCAGCTTTGACATGCAGAACTAGCTGAAACTGAGCTGTACTTTAGCACCTTCTAAGACACCCCTGTCAAGTTAGGATTTAGGGAAGATCAGGAAGTCTGTATGAATATTGCTAAATTTAAATTGTGCAGAGAGAAGGAACCACATTTCCATGCGCCACAGTCAAAGTTTTCACATTAGTAAACTAAAGGCATGTGAAAACAGGGGGATGGTCCCAAGAAACACAAAACACAAAGCTACATTTCTATCTATATCTAGCCAGGCCACAGGGCATCTTTGACAATCCTCAAGTAGTTTAACCTTCTGTATGTTAGGTGAGAAGTTCTCTGCTGCAATTGCAAGATCCTAGTCTGGCTGTACAGTTTCCCTCACTGAGACAGCTCCATTCACCCTGCTCTTCTGAAGTGCTGAAGTATAAATAAAACACCTACAAGGAGACATAGAAAAGGAAGGAAAGTTGGGGTTATATCCCATATCCGCTTGTGCTATCAGGCTTCTCCTGAGAGGTTTCAGACTTGTTTGTTTTTGAGAGTCTCTGCTTGTGCAGCACTTGATAACAACGTACTTGAGACACTTCTGTCATGTAGGACAAAGCTCTTCTATCAGGAATGGCTCATCTTTCTCAAGGGCATTTCCATCTATGTTTTGAAGCATAGGACTTACACCCATCCTTCAAACTCTTGGAAAAAGCTTCACTGGTATTTGATGAGTATATCTTTAGGTGCTGGAAGGATTCTTACTGCAGGTGGCTTTAGGGTCCTTTCCCAACCTAGAACATGAGGGTTGCTGTTGCTGGGACTGAGGCAGTTGAAGAGATCAATGCAGCTGAACCCAGTGAACCTCCTTCCTAAATCCTCATCCTGCTTGGAAACACCCTCTCCTATGAAGCACTGAGGATATATAATCTCTTTACAGAATTTGATCAAAAAACACTTTGTTTCAGAGTATCCTTGCTGAGCTGCGTCAGCTGAGCTGTAATTCAGAACGACTTGGTGTTCATGTGGACACAGCAGATGTGACAAAACAGATTTTTCTGTATAGACACAGATGGAGCTGGGAGCCCTTGGAGTCTTGAGCACAGATCAGAAAAGCTGAGCCTGTGCTCAGGCAGGTGGGATGAGGATGAGCAGAGCAAATCATTCCCCTGGGGCATGACTGCTCCTTTCATGAGCTGCTGCTGGTGTGACAGAGCCCCAACAGCCTCCAGCAAGCTCAGTCCAGCCTTAGAAGGCAGATTCCTGTGGGTAAAAGTCATCTCTGTTTGTCCCATGTCCTCGTGTGTTTAGTATTAAGGGAAGCAAGAACAAGTTTTACACGATGAAGCTTTGCCAGGGACAAGTCAAGTTCAAGTTAAAATTAGAGTTACAAAGTACCTGTTCACCTCGGGACACCTTCCCTTTCCCATCCTTGGGCCAAGTAACACAACTGTACGAATTCTCATAATCCATATCAAAATTATTTCCATGGCAAAGAAAATCTCCATGCAGACATGTCCTGAAATACGCACCAGCTTTTCCCGATAGAACCTTCCCTTTAAAACAAGCCTTTGGAAAGTTTAGTTGGTTTGTTTCGACTTCTGCTGTTTCAAGGAGATTTCTTCCTTCCTGGAAAGCATTGGGTACTTTTTTGGGGGTTCCTGCATGTATCAGCAGCTCCTGAATACAGGACTTTGACAACCTATGCACTTTCTTGAAATACATACTCTGACTCTTTTTCACCTCCTACATCAATCTCCTTGGTGACAGAGGGACACCAGGCCACTTTGTGGTCTTTGTGCCTTTTCTTCTTTCAAAGGATTTGGAGTTTCCCCCTTTTTTATCTTTTGTGTGCTCATCCCATTCATTGGTCTCTGGGTTTTGTGTTTGATGATTTATTGATAAATAAAATGTGTTTTGTTTCTCTATACAATCTTGATCCTCAACCAAAACACCACAAAGCTCAATAAAAATCCAAGCCACCAGGAATAAACCCAGGAGATAGGAGCAGACAATAAGAATGGAGAAGGGAATATTCTAATAATATTTTTTTCCTAAACACTATTTCTTCATGCATTTATATGAGGTTTTCTAGACCCAGCTTTGACCATGAGATATAAAGTACCAAATAATTTCTGTTTCAATTACAAATTGCTGAAACTTCTTTTTCTGTTGGCCTGAATGTAGACATATGAATATTCAAAAAATATGTATGCATTTCTTTCTCTGCTATTTAATTAATGGATGATCAGGGTCATAATCTGTCAGTCAGATTCAAATCTTTATTAAAAAAAATTTGAAGATTTTCACAGCAATAGAAATGGTAAAATATCCAAGCTTTCAAATGAGCCCCTCTGTGCAAGCTCTGTAATAAATACACCTTCAACATATTCTGACCTCTTCATTTTTCGTTGCAAAGATTAATAATAGGTATCTTAGCAACGATGCTGTATTGTCAGCACATGTTGGGGACTTGGCAGCATTCAAGGTCGATCTGCAATAAGCTTAGATTGAATGCCATTAGCTAGATGCCACTTTGCCTCTGGATTTTATTGCTAAATTTTTATTCCTGGAGGGGGAGAAAATACCATGCTGACACAGTTAATATTTGGACCACAGCAGAAAGGTCTGGATCACTTACGTGACTTGTATGTTGTAAAAGCCCTGTAATAAATTATATTTTAACCATTTGAAAACTGAATCTATTTGGGGTAATTTCTGCATGGAGTAGTCATTAAACTGCATGCAGTTATGAATGCAATGGTTATGGGTTTGATTCACAAGAATAAGAGTTCAAATGACAGTTCTGAACCGGGAGAATCAGGTACATATGGTCATCTGTTGGCTGACTCCTGTGGGAAAGCCAGATCCACAAGATGATATTAGTGCCTAAAACAGGGATGATGTAACTGCATCCAAAAGTTTTAAGTACAACATCCCTCTTTAGCTACTGCACAAAAAGAGCCATCAAATAAAACCTGTATGTGGGTGTTAGGGCAATGATGGGTTTTGCTGAAAGGGGGAAAAAATTAAACTCTGTTTATAGTTCTTAGACTTGCAAGAATCTGAAATGAGGGATTCATTCAGGCAGCTCATCCTCATGGCTACAGGAGAGGCAACCAGTAAGAACATCCTTGGTGCATGGTCTTCCCCTTTACACTATTTGATTAAACCAGCAGTAAACTTCCATTGCCTTTTGAGGGCAGAGGGATCTCACCCCAAATTTGATCAGTTAAGACTGAAAAATGAACAACACTCTGGAAAGTGATATGGATTGAACCTTTAAGGGTTGGCAGTCACCAAGCTTTAAACCTGCTGTGACCAATCAGACAGGCAGAGCTGTGTAATTCTAGGGTAGTTTTCAGACTACTAAATAACACAAGACAAAGGGTTGGAAATCTCTTCCTGGAGCTCTAAAATGCTGTAACATTTAACATCTGTCCCTTGGCTAATCCCTGTCCAGTGATAGCATGAGTTCAATATTTTCTTATGATTTTGAAAAAGCTTATTCATTTTTTACTTCTGCATAGGCTTAGTCATGTCTGTCTCTGCCCCAGCATTTCCCTTTCCCCAAATGCCTGTTTTTGCAGGGTTTTATGGGACAATCTGACTCAATACCAGAGTCAGACTTGAACGGGGAGAACAACAAACCTATTATGGAGCAGGTTTTCAAACTGTGACACATGAAGTAGGTGGCCCATGACCCTTGAGATAACAAGTGTTAGCTGATTTCCTTAAACTAACTCAGTTTTCCCCTGTAATTTCCATGTTTCCAGTGTAGAGAATCAATTTCTTGTGGAAAAAATGAAGAATTATGACAATAAAAAAAAAGGAGAAAATGTCAGATCAATGCCCCATTTAGTGTTCCTTCTACCACATGGTTAATGGCATGATTGAATTTTTCTTTCCCTTGAAAATGTTTATACTCAGTAATACGTCATTTCTTGTGCTTGAGATTAGAGAAAATACAATTATAAATCCAGATCTGATGCATAATTTTCTCATACAGTCAACTTTTCCCATTGTTCATATACTACAGCCATGTCTAATTTATTTCTCATTAGGCTCTGGCATCACTAGCTAGGAGTAAAGCGTTCAGAAGTAAATCAACAGACCTGAGAAGAATTTTTAATAATTATTCTTTAAAAATACACCAAAAGTTAAATTATTCCATCATATAGGGATTTTTTCTTTAATTTCTATTTTGGAATTTTTTAAAAATTTAACTTCCCCCTCTTTTTCTTCACATCCATTAATCTGTACCCTGGCTAGTATGTCCCAAATGCATTTATCATAAATAGGTTATCTGAAATCGTTTTCACCAAAGAAAATCAAACCAAAGTTTATTCCAGCTACTTATGTTATATTTCATATTGTATATTCCCTGGAGACCAGATGATGAGCTTTGAAGTCTCTCTCTTGAGCAGAAATAGCTTTTCCTGGTTGGCCCTGTACCTTACTTTGCTGGTTTGGAGTCAGGCACGTAATAGCAGTTCTTCACTCTCTCTGTGGTGTTTCCTATACCATAGGGGAAAAATATACAAAAATATCAACATGCATCCTGCCTCCTCTGCTTGGTCTGCAGGTACAGCAGTCCCTGATAGGAACACAGGGCAGAGGACCTGCCTTTGGTCCCATTTAGTGATGCTTTGTGACACCATCCTCCATTCAACCTAAAAATGCCCATAAAATTTAGAATAATGCTCTGAATTTAATTCCTTGGTTCCACCCCAGGGGAATTGTCCCTGTTAAGTTTCTGCAGATTGTTGTGTCAATATGTTAGTCACCTGAGTACACCTTGTCCTGTTAAAATGCCTGTGGTGCTTCTTCCCCCTTGGAATTTTGTTCACTTTAAGTTTAGTGGAATGGGGCCCCTTGTTCTTTTAAGGGAATTCCCTGGTACTCTGAGGCCTGGGGCTCCTGCACAGAGGGGCTTCTACTGCTGGTAATCATTAAATGTGGGGATTTTTAAAACGTACTCCTCTCACAAATGCCATTTGATTTGTTCTATTTAATTGTGTCTATTAGAGCTCTCCCTTTGTGATTTCATAGCGTATTTTTACTTGCGAAACCTAAGGCTCATTATATTCATAAAAAAGTGAAAATATGTGATAAAAACTTGAATTCATGTGCTTTTCTCTTTTGTCATGTGCGTTTTGCACCTCTCCAAAGAAATACATTCAACATACCTTGCTCATGTTTGCTTTTGCTTTAGTCCCTTGCACTGTAATTCCTTATTAAAATACTGAATTAGGGAGTTAATGAGGATACACAGGGTCTTACACCTTTAGGTCTCTTTTCCCCTTGTGCAGATTGACAACGCTGAAGGAGATTGCCCCTGTAAAGAATATTTAGCGCCCCTTTTCCTATGAATTCTGTTGGATTATCTGCCCTGTGACAGGTGTGTGCCTTCCCCACAGAACCCAGGAGGTCACATCACTTACTGCTTATTATCCAAACCAACAAATCAGTGAATAACATGAACTGGAATTTTGGTACCAGTCAAAGAAAATGTTGGAAACAACACCACCACCACCACCACCAATAATATCAATAATATAACAAAAATAAAGATGATACCAATGCAATGGTCTATGAAATCACTGATGGTGACATAAGAGTATTAAAAAATAGAATAAATAGGCAGTTAACTTTAAAATTACAAACTATTCTGCGTTTTTTGTATATTACTTTTCCCAGTGTTGTGAAAGCAATAGCAAACTAATAGTGAAGCATCATATGAAAATAACTGCCAAATTAACATCTGCTTTCAATTAAACAGGTGTACCAGAAATTCAGCATATTCATATGCTTAATTACGGATTGTTATTACCAGGAAGTAGAGAGATACTCTAGTAATTAAACATAGTAGAAAATTGTTGTACTCTTTCTTTATAAACGTATTTTGCTTGTTTAAAAGAAATTAACTGTTCTCAAACTGATCATGTTGAGGAGTACATCCATAATTTAAACAAAATTTGGGAGTGGAAATAGTTTATCTTTAAGATGCACCTTATTTCTTATTTTGAGGTTTTTGATGAATGATTTTAGGTCATTCATGCTATCAGTGCTTTGCTAGAGGTAACACCAAAAGCTTTCTTCTCAGAAGACGGTGAGTTATCTCCCTTCTCAAACACTGAATATTGGGCATCAAAAGTTCAGCCCCTACAAATGGAGACACATGAAACTGGAATTCCCATTAGCAAATGTTGACCTTTTGCTTGTGTGTCTCCCTAAAGGCATTTGACTGAAGAATTCCTACATGAGACAGATATTGACTGGGGATTATGGACTAAAACGTCAGAAGTGCCTGAAAAATTTATTGCCAGTGAGTTTTGGTTTTGATGAGCCAACTTGAGACAACCAATGAGTCATCATTGCCCAAAAGAACAAACTGTCAGGGTCTGGGGTAGGATCTGGAAGCTGATACAGGATTTACAGAGAAGCAAAGCCAGGCCAACAAACAAGAAAATAGGTAATGTTACAAGGCAATGTTTACATGCAGAGTTAAAAAGAGGAACAACCCCTCCATGTTAGTTTCTGGTAGAGGTTTGCTCTGGTAGAGCAGTTTTGGCCCAGCCCAGCATCTGTGAGGGTCTTCCTTGCTCACTTTTGGACAGCCCCCACATGGGGACAGGTCATTTCTCCCTTGGGACTCAACTTTCTGTTGAGTGCTCCCTGCTCTGGACAACACACCTACCTCAACACTGAAATAATCAGTGAGTTAGTCAGCTTTTTCTCCCATGGAAAAAAAAAGGTGTGTGTGGGTCTCTCATCCAGTTTGGAGAGCCAGATTCAGTCAGAATGTGAAACAAGAAGTAAACATGTGTTGCTGTTTCATGAAATCATGGTGGCTTTCCTTGACTTGCCTGTACTTGGGGAGGAAAAAACCACATTGTTGACATAGTGTTATTTCATATTTTCCTTCTCTGCTGCCACTAGTTTAATTAACCCCCTACTTCACTGCTGTTCACAGTCAACCCACTTGTGTCCATTCCTCTGTGGTTTATGCCCCAGCCCTCATCTTCAGCTGCATAAATTGGCTGACTTGAAAACTGCTGATACAGACCTGTCATGGTGTTTTCCTCGGCTTTGTAAATTATGTTTTCCAGGTGAAGGACATTGTGTTAATGAACATTCTGTATGTGCCTGCTTCAGGCTGTGTTTTCTGAGAGATGTGAAAAGTCAAAGTGAACTTCATAGAGCTGAACACAAGCAGGTAGAAAGATAAAAACAACAGCTGAGAACCTCTCCAGTATGAATGGAAAAATGATTCGATTTCCCTCACAGATCAGCACCAAATCTTTTTGCTTGTATCTTTCTCACCAATGAATCAGCAGAGAAAATTCTGTCATTAATTTTCAAATTAAATGAGCCTTAATATCAGCTTCTCCAGCTACTTCTGCTGTGGGGTCATGGGCATGGCTCAGGAGGTTCACAGAGTACTGAGCCAGGAGCAGCTGAGTTGAGTAGTAAAAACTGTACTAAGCTCCTCCTTATCCCTGGAGATTAATGTGAGGAGGACTGGATTAACCTAATTAATTTCTAAACCTCTGTACTTCCTCTAGTTGTTCTCCCTCCTTCCCCCAGTTTTCTGTGACATATCCATGTAGCATCTCTCTATGTTATTCCAGACTTTAGACAGTGGAAGAGACATAGGTTTTTTCTTTCCTTCCCTCTTACCCAGCATAGCAGACTTAACTCAAGCAGGAGTAAAAACAAAGAGCAAGTGCATGGAATGCTGCCCCTGTTCATGTAAATCTGAGGTAGTTATCAGAATAGATTGAAAATGGAATTTTCATCCCATAGGCATATCCTTTTAACTTAGAAACCATACCAAATGTAAAAGGGTTGAGGGAAATGGAGTTTAAATTTAATGAGATATTTTAATTTCATAGTTTCAAATTTTGTTTCACTTCAATGACTTCAGTGTTTCTGTTGGATGGTACAGCACAGCTGAGACAATGGAAATGAAATGCTGTGATAATGCCACTGAAACTGTGGGAAAAACAAAAAACTCTCCAACTCTTTTAGTGTTGGAGAATCGAGGCATTACTTTATTCTGGCCAGGATGTTGTTCTGGCCAGGATGTGCAACAGAAATAATTTCACACATAGCCCTGGTTGTGCAGAGAAAATCATTCCATGACACATGGATTTTATTAGACTTTTCACATACTTTATACAGCCAAAACCCATAGAAATTCATTGGTTCAATGTTCATTGCTCCCAAATCACGCAGTTCTCAGTATTTGGTATCCTATTGGATACGGATTTCTTCGCCTCCGATGCTAACTAGGGTCTCATTCTTATCTCTCTTTTCCCAGACCAGGTGTCTCTGATCATACCAGGGGTGATGTCTGGAGTTGATGGTCGTTAATGGTTGTTATTTTTCGTGTATCTTCTGTGCTACTCCCAGTCTGTTGAGGTGTTAAGCTCATCAGACCACACCTGGTGGAACAGTCCCCTGAAAAGATACTTCAATTCCCTTCCCCTGGGGCAAAGGCAAACAAAACTGACTAAAGATACATGAAAAATTTTAAACTTTATATCATTTCCAACAATAACTTTTCACACAGAAGATTGAGTAATCTGATCTGTTATCATGTGTTCTGATTTTTGTAAATCAGTTTTATTTGGTGGAGCAAAGATCTGTAGGAAAGCTTTCAAACAGTTTCTGTGTTCACCCAGAAGAAATAACATAGATTGTATTTCAGACAAACCTGCAGCCAGGGTAACCCAGCTGAGTTACTGCACAAACCGCAGAGCTGCTTCAGACTTCCACAAGCACAAGGAAATCTATCCAATAAATCCATTAACAATTTTCTTCTCCTGTATCCTTTCACCCCCATGACACAGTCACCTTCAGTGGACATACAAATTACTGGGTTCATGCAGTTTATAATTACCTTTTAAGTACTCAGTTGGCACTTGGAACAGCCAAATTTAGCTGGTTTATTATAAAGCTAGAAATAACCATAGGTATTTTGTCTATTATTCTGGCTTCTCAGCACAAAGGCTCTGACTGAACACTGCTTCAAACTATTATCAGCTACTCAAAAGGTCTGTGTTCCCTGTTACTGCCCCACAGAGAGCACAGATTATTTAGGTTGGGGGTTGATGTTAGAAGTCACTGGTGAATGAGATTCAAGTCAAGTTGGAAAGTATTAAATTTTAATGTCTTTTAAAAGAACTAATCAAATTGTAAATACATGCAGTAGTATTTGCTGAATTGACTTTTTTCCTCCTATTGATCCTTAGCCGATTTATAAGGTGCTTTGAAGTAGAATAGCTTGAAAAAATGAGTTGTTTTAGGACATTTGGAAACATCTCCTATCAAAGAGATGCAGCTTTTGCATCTCTTAGCAGCAGCATTTGGGCTCATTGGGAAACCCACCTGTTTCTCCAGTGTTGTGATGTAGAGAAGTTCATGAAAACTTTATATAATGCAGGTGAGTGATCTCACCTTTGTGTCTTTAGTTCAGCAGAACTAAGTGAATTAAGAACCAAGCAGAACTAAATTCTTCTGATAGAGTTTTACAGAGCTTTTATTTCTTCCTACTGACACCAGTAACCTGTATTTGAAAGAGAGAGGTATATTTTAATTTCTATTTTTATTTTCGCAGCAGAATGAGTGTTCATCATACCTCATAGAATGACCAAAAGATTAAATCTTGTCTCACTTTCACAGCTTTTAATTTGGATCAACTTCAAGGGAGCTAATCCAGACTTGAATATTTTAAGTGGGAGCAGGAAAATTTGACTCAGTATGGGCTTGATTCTGATTTCAGATGTGGCTGTCATCACCACTGCCCTTACTTGATTCAAAACCTTGGGTTAAGTGCATTAGCTGTGTGGCCCCATCTTTTTCAGGTGGAAATTACTGCAGGACTATTTAAATAAAGTCTTAATCAGGAGCCATACAAACTCCTGATTAAGGTTTTTAAATAACAAACTTGAAGTTAAAACCAGCAGGGCATAAGAAATTCCCAGAGTGGTGAATACAGAATCATTAATCTGAACCACTTTGAGTTTCTTTTCTGAATATGTTAGTAGAGTGCTTAATTAAATTGTGATCCTACTCTTAGAAAAGTATCTGCTGTGACGTTCACTTTTTGCTAATCAGAAATGCTATCCAATAGAACTCATAGAAACAAGTTGTCATTTAGTATTTGAATATGGAATAAAAGAATATCATGGAAAAGATTTGGTTTCTCTTAAGTAGCAAATACTGCAGCATGAGACCAGCAAGAAGATCAGTATGGAGGTCTGAATGTGTACCAAATCTCCCAGAATTGTGTGGACCAGGTGTCTTGGGGTGACTTTATGATGTGTATCCCATATTGCTGCCCTATGCCCAGAAATTAATTCTTGTGCCTTTCTATGCCTTTAAACTGAGCCTGAGAGGGGGAAGGAAAAACTGAGCAAAACTTTCTCAAAGCAGTTTGCAGCTTGTTCAAGGTCACACAGAGATAGCAACTTTTTTTTCCAGCTGTGGCAGGGAAGCGAGGAAGCACCCGGCTTGCTGCTTTCCAGTCAGCTTTTGGCCAGTTGTTCAGTTTCTTTTTCTCTGGAGAGAGACTGAGAGTTGAACTTTGTTTTTCCTTCCCTGGACTTTCGGATTTTCTCCCTTTTCTACTGGACTGCTTCAACCTCAGAGCACATCAGGAGGACTTTCCACCAGGCACAGAGGGCCTGGCCTTGGGCCAAGCCCCAGCTCCGAGGAGACCAAAGGGAGGACTCTAACACTGTCCCAGGTTTTTCCTCCACAGAGAAAGATTTTATTTGGCATTATTTTCCTTTTCCCGTGTGTTTGTTAAATAAATAGTTTTATGTCCTTCACTTTCCTTCGAGGAAAATGTATTCTTCCCAAACCTGGGGGGGGAGGGGTGGTTGTGCCTTCTCTCAGAGGATATATTTCTAAATTTGGCCAAACCGCAACACCAGGATAAGGACATCCCTGTGGCTCCTGTTTGCAGTGATGGAGTGATGTCAATGGAAAAACAGAGTAAACCAAAGTCAGAATCAGAACCATGAGTTTATTCACGTTTCCTTTCTATTTACCACCTGGGTTTGCTGCTGTTCCCAACCCATTTTGTAGAAGAAGCTGTCACAGCAATGCACAAATTTGATGCTGGAGAGAACCCAAGCAGTTGTCTTGGTTTGAAAGACAGGTGTCTGCTAAGGAAGGTAGGAGCCTCCCTTGGAGTGGAAAATGCAACCCCCTTCCCTCCGAATTATTATAATTTTGAAATTAAGGGACTTTCAGGCAAAGATATGAGGAATAGGAATAACAGTTCTTTACTATTATATATCTATATGTGTATAACAAGTCAAACAAACAACAATAACTATGGCAGTAACAGCAAACAATCACAAACCCAGTGCCAGCCTTCTCGGCTGTCAGGCCCTTTCCCCTCGGGTGCAGTTCCGCTCGCAGCCGGCAGGGGCGCTGGCGGCTCCCGGTGAGCAGGGCAGGTGCGATGGTTCCCCCGCGGCTCTGGCGGATGAAAAGCTTGCTTCACAAACCCCCTGGGAGGAGCCGATCCTGGTGCCCCAAGCAGGACCCTCGGGAACAGCAGGGACGAACACAAAACTCTGGGTGGTAGATGGGATGTACCAAACTCTGGAACTGCAGCGGAAACCCCAGGACTTCTCAGCAGGCAGGATGTCCAGAGCTACAGTGTAGCGAAACTGAGCGGGGGGGGGGGGGGTGGCACAGCAATGGTGGGGGCAGGGCAGCCGTGGCCCTGCTCTCAGCAGGGCAGGAAAGGCGGGCTTGGGATCCCGGGGTTTTCCCTGAGGCACAGGAGCAGATGGTGAAAAAGTCTCTCTTTTAGTGAGGTAGGGTGTTAGGGTCCCAGTGCAACAGCCACTTCAGCGAGCAAGCTCCACTCATGGTAGAAGGAAGGCAGCAGAAGCAGAAACCCACAGTGGCGACAAATTCTTTCCGCAACAGCAGCCGCTCCCCCCTCTGAACCGCAGGAGAACAAGAGAGCTAGGGGCTCCACCCAACCCCTTTTTCCCAGTTCAAATCTCCTGGCATCTCTGCCCTACACGAGAAAACCCCAGGTGAAAGAGAGAGGGTAGCCAGCTGGACCCGTCCCCCTGTGGCCAGGTCTTTTTGTCTCTCTTAAGTACCCAGTAATTTGTCTCCTAGTATGGGTAAAATTCTTTAAGAGAAAAACAAAAGGAGAACTCCTAAAACCCCAACAGCAGTGCTTTGTATTTTGGCCAGGATCTTCTACATTTTCAGTGCAGGGTACCCTTAGGTGCAACTCAGCCTCAGTTTTATCACTGCTGAGGAAATGCTTCCTGGTCCCCCACTCAGGGCGATGGGGTCAAGTTGTTTAGCTGAGGTTATCTCTCTAATCACATTGATGAGGAACAGGAGAGCTCCCAGGAACCCAAGTTCTCCTGGCGGATAGAGTAGGTAGGACACAGCATTCAGGTGGCAAAGCTGCTTCTCTTCAGGTTTTAAACAGCTTTGCCTGAGACATCATCTGGAGGAGAGTTGGGATTCTGTGAAGCTCATTAGTCATCTAAAGAGATTAGGTGTTAATGATCTTTGGTGTTATAAATCTGCATGGAAGGGGGATGAACAGCCTGTAAATTACTGTTTGAACCTGCCTCTGTGCTGGGCTCTCCAAAGATTTCTCCTACACATCTTCTGCTTCTCTTTTCCAGACTCTTCCATGCATTTCCTTAGTCTGGGGGTGACTGATGCCTGTCAATCACTGGGATGAAGGAGGCTATTGATTTTTGACAAAGGTGGCATTTCCCCCAGCACAGAATTGGCCCCCAGGAAGCCAAATGTGAGATTTGTGCTAGTCAAAACTGTGTCTTCACCACTGATGTTTCCAGTGTCAAGTGACAGAACTGTGACACAGCCAGAGTCGGTCCAGGTGGGCTCAGCATCACCTCCAGAGAATCCCAACCTCACGGACACGATGATTCTCTGTAGGTGTTGGGATTTTTTTTCCTTGAATTGTGACTAAGCAGAGGAGCTCCAAATGGAAAATTCAACTGGCACTGGGAAGAAGGAAGAAAGGATTCTCCAGGGAGAACTAATAGGTCACTGCAGGAAAGCCCAGCCCTGGAAGTCCAGCAGGACTTAAATCAATGGGCATGTTATCAGCT
Organism: Corvus kubaryi; assembly: GCF_017639235.1. Taxonomy (NCBI): domain Eukaryota; kingdom Metazoa; phylum Chordata; class Aves; order Passeriformes; family Corvidae; genus Corvus; species Corvus kubaryi. The sequence continues at coordinate 1,719,240 of NW_024581115.1, read as the reverse complement.
CTGGGCTAATTGCCCCTTCCCCATGTTCAGTAGATGTGCACACCCTGAGATTAAGACTGGATTTGGATTCCGCTCTCTTTAACAAAACACTTCTCCACTTCTCCGTTGAAGTTTCAGTAATTCAAGGCTCCTGCGAGGTGCCTACTGCTACAATTTCAATTTAGTTAAAAATGGGTGAGCAAGTTCAGCCCATCCCAGGAGATTCCCAACTACGCTTTGCAGGACTTAGAGAATTTCTTAGACTCCCCATGCAGCAAAGCTCAAATATGCAGCTAAAAATTAAGTTCCTTTTATAGGTATTTTTTATATATTCACTAATTTAAGGAAACGAGTTCTTTACAGCAAGTAAACATAGGGTATGTGCAATGAATATTAGAGTGCTTAAAAAAGGAAAACAATATAATATATTCTCTGTGTGATTGGAGTATCCCCAGTGCTTGTTTTCCAATTAAGTGAAAAAACACAGAAAAGTAGGGATTATATAAAAAGAATATATCTGCCGTCACATCCAGGATATTGGTAGAAGCAACTAACAATAATTTTTTGTCTCAGAAGAGTGTTGTGAGAATTAACTCATATCTGAAAAAAAGGCTTTTAGTTCTGGGATGGAAGACCCTGGACAAATATAAACCATTTCAATATTTTGAAACAGTCTGGCAAAATTTCTTCTGCTGTAATCCAATTCCTCTTTGCTGGAACTACTTGCACTAGGAGATGGAAATAACAATAAGGACATTAAGGATTTATCTTATATATGAAGGAAGTCACTGCTTGATGCAACTAAGAATTACCTGTATGATTAGATGGGGTTATTATTGGTTAGCTAAACATCAAAATGGTTCTTGCAATCAGTTAAAACACCATCTTAGGCTTTTTATGAGACTTTTCACACACAAGTCAGATTTTGACAAAAATGTAGAGATTGGTAGCACTTGTGTTGGTCTCTTAAAGCTGCACACAGAAAAAACAACTGTTTTAAACAAATACGATTTTGAGGTCTAAATGTAGAAACATTAACTTTCAAGGTGGGATATAAACTAACTAATCTTCTGGAGGCTTTGTTGATTTGATATGACAGTGCAGAATTTTTATCTCGTCAGCGAGTGATATTTTGCATATGACGTTTGCAAACACAATATGTTTTTGTCATATAAAATACAGTTAATTTTGCTCACCACCACAAGGGAAATGTTGGAGTAATTTTATCAACATGTTCCATAATGAAATTAATTTTGGGGCTCCCAGGCTCAGTAACTTTCTCAGAAGAAGAAATAACACTTCTTAGTCTCACTCTGATGGTTGCTGGCAACTATAAAAGTCTGTAAATACTTTAAACAGGAACATTTTAAAAGGTTAGAAATTAACCATGGTGAAATTTGCTGCTCCTTTCTCTCACTTCAGAAACCTGAAAGAGTAAAAGCAAAGGGAAACAGGTGGAGGGAGTACAGAAGCAAAACCTAGAGAAAATTAATTCAGCTCAGAGCGAGGTGCAGGAGTTTTAACAAAGAATGTGACTTAACCATAATAACTTCTGCAAGGATGGATGATCCAAGACATTGGCAGCATGCAGGTATCACATGCTGAGTGGCTGGTTCACTGGTGGGTATCCCAGTTTTTACTGCATTTATCCCAGTCCATGCCTGGCAGAATGTCCAAGTTTGAAATCCAGTAGCTAGTTTGGAAGAAACCACTGTCATGTAAATGTCAGAGCATGAGATATGGTTGTTTGGACCAGAAACATCCACCTGTCCAAGAGCAACCTGCCTTTCCTCCTGGGAAGGCTGTAGCTCATGGAGAGCCTTGCAGCCTTTCCCATGGCCTGCAGCTCTCAGGCAGAACTGGATGTGGGGGGATTTTGGTATGTAAGGAAGGGAGGAGGTCCCTGCTCGAACTGCAGCACAGCCAAAAGGAGGGGAGTGGCTGTGTCTGACTGCAGTAATCAGCGTGAGGCAGAACTGGAGGCACAGCCCTGGTAAGGCTGATGACCAAGTGCTCCAGCACATCCTGCAGCAGAGGAAAAGAGCTGTGCAAAATGCTTCAGTCCTGTGTGAGGGCAGGTAAAATAACCTCCAGCCTTTGTGGGGAATGAACTGCCCCTGGCTCCAAGCTCTGATCACCCTCCTTGGATGGAGGCCACCAATAGTGACATATATGTAACACTTTTATTTTCAAATGATCTGAAAATTATGCCTTTTAAAATAAAGGCTTTGGCAATGTAAGAGATGTTGCTGTGCTGGGCAGGGGATATTTCTGTGCTGCTGCTGGGCAGGGGACACTGTGGGGATGCAGGGAGGCTGAATCCCTGCAGTCCCATCCTCTGCCCCCACATTTCCTCTTCAAGTTTGGACTTCACTTCGTGCAGCTTTTTACAGCACTGAGAAGTGTTATAAAAGGAAGGTTCTGTAAAACAATGCTGCAGAGAGATTAAAAATCCTAACACAGAGATGGAATGAGGTGAGGCCCATATATTTCCATGCCAAATTTGTATAATCTCAGGCAAATTAATGTTTAATGATTTGACTTATTCAAGATTTGTAAGCCCCACTTTGGGCTTACTCTCTTTGCTCCATTGGCTTTAATTAAACTCATCTGCATCTTATGAGTTTCGGTGAGCTCATTACAAAGCCAACCAAACAAACAAAACATTGCTCATGTGGGTGAATTATCCTCATTTCTGCATTTTTGCTATTTCATGTGATCCAATGAACAAACAAATTAGCAGTAAATGTTTGCAGATTATTGCAATGAACATGTTACTCCTGTCAGGATTGATTGAGGGGAAAAGAGGCTACATTCTGATTTTTATCAACGATATGCCTCTGCACAGAAGTCCTGGTAAGCATGAAATGAGGAATTGAGCATCCTGCTTTCACTGTCAGACTCTGGATCTCAGACAAAAACTCTTTCCAGAGTCTGTATCTGATAAATTATTGGAACCAGAGTGTCATTTGAGGTGCCTGGATAAAGAGGCAATAAAAATATTTTCTATTTGTTTACACTGAAAAATATCATATACTGAAGTGTCAAGTTTGAAAAATTGATGCTTCTGACTTCACAAATATTCAGCAGCCTAATAGAAATGTCAGATGTGTGTGGTTCTGAGAGAGGAAAAGGAGAAAGAAAAGAAACAATCAGCCACATAACAAATGTTCATTTATTTTCATCAGATTTGATATTCATCATGCAAGTGATAGATCCAAAGACCGAGAAAGTTTATAGAGCTTCTTTTCTTCTTGACTTCAGTGATTTTTGATTAAGCACTATAGAATAGCAGGGTTGAGTTGCAGCTGTTTAACATCACCAGTTCTTGCTGGAAAATTGGTGCCTCATGGGTGAAGATCTGTGCTGTTAAAAGCAAAGAGGGTGGGGCTGCCTTCCAGCAAATTCTAACAGGAGGGGCACGTGGCTTTGGGGATCAAGTAGAACCATTTTGGTTCTGCAAGATTTCCCCCTGTTCACATGCAGATTGGAGAGTTATGTTAAGAGTGGGAGGGGAAGCAATATTCTTCTACCCTTTCATTATTTATAAATTTTTTTGTAACTTACTATTTTCTGCTTTAGAAAGGAGAAAAGAAAGTAACATAATAGTGGGAGAGATTAATGGATTTTTCATCCGTTTGGCTGAAATTGCAAAGAGTAGTAAAAATGGAACTTTTGAACTAGAGGGTCCAAATCTGGGAATGTGGAAACTGGGATATTCTGATCACCAAAGATACAAAGATGGTCCTTGGGGAGAGCATCAGCAAACTGATGGAAATTGGCATTTTTGCTGCCAAGAGCTGCCAGAGCTGGACATTCTGCAGTTGTCTCTTGCCTTTATCATGTGCACACAGTGAAAACAAGAAGGTAAAAAGTCTGAAATTGAAGCCCACTAAGATACAGAAAAAAATATAATTCTTGCTTCTTTCAATTTCTTTGTAAATAGCTTTCAGTCCCTACATTCTAAGCCAAAGCAGATCAGTTTTATGATGGTCTTTGTTTTCTCTGTAATATCTTAGGACAGATTATCCTTTGGGCAATAGCTGTGTTTTGGTGTAATTATATAATTAGAGCAAATGCCTGTAAATCAGATAAACGGGGCATAATCAGTTATAGGATTTTCGTGGCAAACATACACAGTGCATTTGAAGTACATGGTCCTGAGGTCCCACTAATGGAGCTGTCAGCAGCCATTAAGGGTGATAAAGTTGCAGCTTTCAAGTCTTGCCTGTGAGGAACAGGAAGAATTGGATATGCATTAAAAATGCAGCCCCAGGGGGCTGGTTCAGCTGCTGGAGGGGCTGGAGCAGTCCCTGCATGCTCTTCTGTCCTGAAGGCACAGAAGGAGATTCAGGTATGAGGAACAAAACAAATTTCAGCTGGACTTTGGGGGCTGCTCATTTTCAAGATGCCATTTCTGTATCAGACTGATGTTTAATGGTGGTGTTCAGTGGATGGTTGGACTTGATGAGCTTGGACGTCTTTCCAAACATGGATGATTCCATTATTCTAAATTTCAAAAGGAGTGTGGTGTCTGGATATTGAACTAGGTTAAAATAATATTTTCTTTTCTGAGGCAAAACTCATGATTTTACCCAGCCCAAGGAAGTTACCCTATGCCTAAGCTGTCTCTGGGTATAGGGATGGCTAGAACACCAAAACACTGAGACTGCAACTGTGAAGAAGAGTTTTGTCCTTATTCAGTCCTGACTACCACTGTGCCCCATTAAGTCAGCATGGAAAAAAGACTTAAAATGTCTTTGAATCCCTAGGTACCAAAAAACCCCCACTTCTTTAAATACAGGTTGAGAATTGCATTCTCACAGGAACTTGTACACATGGTTGTCTATTTTTGTGTTTGACCTAAACTTGTTCCTAAATCTTATGGATTTAACAGGAGTTAAGTCAAAGCATACAAGTGGAGAAATTATTGTCTGTATAACTGGTGTTCCTTTGCTGAGAAAAGAAATTGCTCTTGTAAGAAACAACAGGAAAAAGAAACTGGTCTCAGATGAATGGATATTGCTGTGGCATAATAGTCCCTGATAGTCTGTAACTTTTGTTTGTGCAAGCTAAATGGTGCAATTTTAATTACCATAATGCTCAAATCACTGCAATGGATTACAGGATGTTTGTGTTGCTGAAAATCTAATTTTTTTTCTTCAATTTTTTAAGTGGGAACTCGTGAGCAGCCATGTTATCATTGCCTTGTGGTTCTTTTGAAGAGCCTTGGGATTCGCAGGAGAGAATGAAGGCACAGGTTAAATATTGTCATGCCACAGTCCTGCTATAAATAGCTGATGAGGGTGGGTTTTGCTTGCAAGCTTGGGCTTCCAAAGGCAGCATTTATGGTATTTCTTTCTCTGAACATGGATGCCTGGAGAGACATGAGGGTACAAGAGAAAAACAAATGTCAACTGAGCTGCTTCTGGCTCTCATGTGCACTGGTGTCCCTCCCTGCCTCTCCTGTGCAGGTAAAGCACTGTAGTGTCCATAAAAAATACTATGTACTACCCTTGGAAAGAATGTCCTGAGTTGAAAAATGGATGCCTTGGACTTTAGGACTATTGAAAGGAAGAAAAGAAAATAGGAAAGTTGATTGAGGCAGGTTATATTGAACTGCCTGGCACTCTGTGGAAGTGGTGCTTTTGGAAAAACTGCAGGGGTACAACAGATAAATAAACCAGCAGCAGAATTGTCAAATCAATAGCAGCAGTAAAGCAGAAATATATAGTCAGTATCAGTCTGAATAAGCATTTGTTAAACACACCAAGGACAGACAGACAGTTGTGCAAAGCCATAATGTCAGTGGTGTTTTCGAAAGATAATTGTTCCTGTTGGTACCAGCTGGTAGCTGACACTCTGTTCTGATGACTATGACTGTCTTAATCAAATGAGTGAGGAAAAAGAACCATGAAATCATTTTTAGGAAAAAACCCCCCGTTACCCCATTAGTTTTGAGTGATGGAGTGATCCTGCCATCCTTTTTCCCCTGAGTTTCCCATAATGGAGTCTGCTAGGAACTGACACCATCAAGAGGTGACTGCAGAATTTAGGAAGGTATCAGTCAAGTGGGGACCTGACCTGGCTCTGCACTCAACAAGGTACTGCTGGGAGCTGAAAACATTTTGTTTCCCCACCACAAACGTTTTTCCACAGTCAGAAGTGGTGGATTCTCCCAGCTCAGCCTGTGCAGCTTTGGGAGTGCTGATCCCAAAGGTGTTGAGTTTTATTAAGATTTTTGAAGATGAATGTTGCCTTGTAAATCCACACAAACCAAATGCATGGTAGAGGCATGACAACACAACACAGAGGGGTTTAGTGCCTGCCCACAAACAACATTGTCTGATTCCATGTGTGGGTAATGGATAGTGTCTATGACCAGTCCATGTCCGTAATTAAGTTTTTGAGTTTTCCAGGTTATTAACTCTGGAAACTTCTAAGGAACTGGGTGTTCCCTGGGCTGCAAACAAGAACTTGGGAAACAGGTCTGGGCAGCAGTGAAAGAACAACCGCTGGAAAACAACTGGGGTTTCAACCACTTCCCCTGCCAGTGAATTCTGAGCTGTCTTTTATTAAAATTAAAGTAATTTTAGTTGGATGAACTAATGATATTAGACCAACTTTCTGTAGTTTTTCTATAGTGACTCTCAATTCTGCAGGGCATCTCTTTATGCACGTTCTAATTTCTGCAATTCCTGTAACTCTGCAGGAGCAGGTCACCTGAAATGCTCACAGAATAATCCTTCCCAGACCTCAGACAGGCTGCTTTGATAAGTGTGCTCATGAAGAGCTTTTGAAACAGAAGCCAGCAGCTGCACACTGCTACTGCCTCCACAGCATGGGGAACGTTTCATCAGCTTCTTTTTAATGTGCAACTTTGTTTTCTCATCTGGGATTATGTCTGATAAGGACAATCTAAAACTTTCTCTAGCAGTGAAACTCTAGGCAGATGTGTGCCTCTCTGTATGGGAAAAAACCCCCTCTCTACAAATGTGCAGCTTCTAAAGCCAAGATGGGTTGAGAAAAGCTATAGTACCAAATGTGCATCATCAAAGTCCACAGTTCTTGTGGCTTTCTTTCCCTTCCTCTCATCCTTTAAGATTCTGAAGCAGCACACTTCAAGGGTTTGACAAGAAAGAGGCAGATATTACCTTTTGTGCAAATCTGCTTGATGCTTATGAACACCGTTAATTCAAAAACCCTATTAAGGTACTCTCCTAGTGTTGTGGCGCTGACAGAGAGAAACAGAATTAGTTCCACAGCAAGGAGGAAGAAAAAAACCAAGAAAAGCCATCTTGCAAGTTTGTCACTCCAAAGAATATATTAAGTTAACATTAATTAGCATGTCCTGTTAAATAGGGTTTATTGTTTCTTATCTGAAGGGGAGAAATGTGTACAAAAATTCAAATAGGACAGCACAGACACAGGTTTCCCTACCAAAAGTTGTGTGGCCCTTTGGAGTCTGCTCCAGAGCCATTTGTATTTCAGAGATCATTCTCCTGTGCAGTGCAAGAAGTGAAACAACTCTCTGAATCCTTCTGGCAGAAATCTGGTCAACAGGAGCACAATAAGGGCTTTTGTGAAACCTAACCTCCCACCTTAGGTACTGGAATGTTCCTATAATTATGGAAAATTTGGGGTCCTTTTTTGGACTAAGTTGTTATTTATATAATCCCAATGGATGACAGGTTCCTTAGAATACATGCTGGCCAAGATTTACAGAGATTGGAAAGGAAAAGGGTGTTTGTTTATTTATTTATTTATTTGCCCAGGGACAGTTCCTTGCAGCACAGCTCCAGCCATACATCAAAGGCACGTTTTATGTGGCTTTGCACAAGAAAGAATGAGTCATTCTTCTGGCTCCAAAAGCCTTCAAGTTTACAAAAAAAGAGACAACAGGCAGATGAGTAGTAAGACATGACAGAAGATTTGGTCAGCAGCACTCAAAATCACAGACCTCAGAAAATGCCTCTTTTGAAAAACAATGTGTCAGAGCGGAACATCTCCTTTAGCTTTGAAATTAAGATATGCAATAAATAGCATAAAAAGCAAACAGAGATGTCACTTGAATACACAGAGAACTTATTTCGCTCTGACAATCAAAATGTTTCTATCTTACTGCTTTGTCTTGAACTGAAATTTGTCAAAATTGGTATATCCTGCAGAATTTTTCAATTTTGCAGAAAGCTCCTTTTTTTCAGTAAACTAATTGTTGGATTTTTTGTTCTTGTTGCCTTTATGATTTTGGGGATTTTATCATCTCCTTAAAAAAAATGGTGGGAGAATATTCTGGTCATGTTATGAAAAAATGGGTATAAATGTACAAAACTCAGATTATTCTGGATTTCAAATTACAAAGCAGAGTTTGTGCTTTGATTAAGTTTACTGAGGTCGCTTGCACTATTCTTTTGGTGAATTTTAATAGCTTTTTGTGACTAATGAGCCTTTCCCATAAAGCATGTGTCATTAGGAAGAGGTGGCTCTCTATGTGTTCATAGTTACACATTAAGCAACCTCTTTTCAGTTTAGAATAAAACATCTATTATCATATTTTGAATATGTGGCAGCTAATGCAACGTAGTAGTTGTGCTAGGGAAAACATGGGGCTGAAAAACTTTAAAAATACAGTGCTTGAAAACCCCAATAAACTACTGTCTTTGCATATATTCCTTACGTATTATAACTGCTGTGACTCTAGACAGCTCTTTCTGAATAATTTTCAAGGTTAAATTTTTTACTACTGCATCTGTGCATGTCCGAATGCTGTATTATTTAACAATATTTTAGATCAATTATCAAGTGATATATCAGAGAATATTTTCTGCCAACTCACTGTACCTCTCCAATTGCATGTGAGTAAAAAAACACCATCCAGTATATTTTGTACAATACTTTTAATCAAAAAGAGGTAAGAACGAAGCAGACACAAAGAAAAGAACTGTAAAATAGACAGGCAACAGAGAATTGTGTCTATAGATACAAACATTGGCACAGATTTAGTCACACTAGCCAGGGTACTAGATGTATATTCCCATCTTTAAGTGTACTTTGCTAAAAACAGTGAAATTACTTGGCCACATTACCCAGTGTTTGTAGGTTGGGATCAGGTGCCTGAGCCTCTGCCTACAGTCAGTGAGGGCCTTTTTCCAATGCATAGGGAGTTTCCAAATGGTCCTACCTGAAAATTTACTTCACAAATCTCACACCTTTTTTTTTAAAATGAAGGAAAAACCCCAACCCACCAGTCATTTTTTGTCCAAAGTCCAACTAATGTTCTATTTAGGCGCAAGTGTGAGGTCGTATGTGTGATTCCTGAGGGATGGGAGAAGGATGAGCGCTTGGATCCCTGCAGCACTGGGATTGCTGTGCACAGTGGCCTTTGGTGTGAACTCAGGACACCCTCATTCTTCAGTGCATGAATATTCTTTACCTTAGCAATTAAATATGTAAATCTGTAGTGCTGTTCTCTGGTTTGCCATAGAGAGAATCAGGCCCTGAACTTTTATCAGTACTAATCCATCTACTTTGTTGATAACATGGGCTATGCAAACTAATAAAGCCTTTTCCCTTTCCCTGTCTTAAAGCTCAGATTCAGAGTTCATCCCCAGTATTTAGGTTTTACTTATTTCTTAAAAAACTAAGATACAAAGGTGGATGAATTTTTGTCATGACAACCTTGAGGCTTGACTGTTCCATAACTCGTACTGTAAGTCATGGTTTAGGCACCATGACAATGCAGGGGGAGAAAATAATGGCATCTGGGATTTTCAGCAGCCTCTGGCACATCTCAGGAATGTATCTTCCCTTTAAAAAGCCACAGAGGTGCAGTTTATTCAAGGATCACACCATGCAATTACATGGTTTACTTCTTCACATCAGTGACAGACATACTTGGTTTGGTTTTATTGCATTCCCGTGGTAGAACATGGGACATTGATTTGTCTCTGTCCTTGAAGCCCTGATTTCTGCTCTGTTCCTGGCTCCCCATGGCAATTCTCACTGGGAACAAGCATCAGGCTTTCCCTGGATTTCTGATACCCAGGTGTTGCAGGTGATGTGGAGCAATCATCAATTGCCCAGATGACAGGAGACTGGTGGATGCCAGTAAAGGCATTGCCATCCTTTCAGCATCTGTGGTGATAAAGCCACTATTTCAGCATGTGATTGAATTATTAGCTAATTACCTTATTTCCTGTGTCTGTACATCTCCTTTCATTCATTCATTCCCACCTACATGCTTTCCCCTGCATGTATGTAGTTATTATTTTAGTAGCACCTCAGAGGCCTAAAATGCAGCAGGCACCCTACTGTTTTAGGGAGAGTTAATTAAGTTTCTCTGCTCTCTCTTTCCCATGTGCTTAATACCTATTAAATGTGCTTTATCTGACACATAAGAGTACCTGGCAACAATAAAGGACCCCACTGAGGCAGGTGAGGCTGTTTTCTCCCTGCTTTATAAATTCTGAGTAGATGAGCTGGTTTAGGATGGGGAAGAACAGTCTCATTGTGGGTACAAGCACTTGGAGAGGCATGGAAGTTAGAGTAAATCTATAAGACCCTAGCTGAGAATGCACTTCTCTAGCAGTTAAATTAGAAAAAAATATTACTCTGAGTCATCCTTGGTGCCCTTTCCACCACTGAAATAAAGAATACAGTCTAGTGCATATATTGAATTGGGAATTTTTTTTTTTCCAGAAGTGACGGCTTAAAATCTGTTTCCATTGGAATGGAGATGATGGCATTTTCCTAGGGTTTAGCTAATATTATGTGATTCTAAACATAACTACTGCTACCAGGAAAGCTGGGTTAGAAATTCCTGAGGGCCACTGCCTAGAAGAGCCTAGTAATTAAAGAAACTGGGGTGAATTAAAAGAATCGAGTATACTGAAAGAAAACTAGCATCTGATGCAGTCAGAGCTCATGAGTGACTGCTGATCATTGTACTGAGAATTTTAGCTCAGACTTCTTCAATCCAGTTATATGATCCTTTTGTAATCTTGCTAAAAGAAGTATATTTTTTGAGGACCATGAACTGGTTTTATCAGTGCCCACATTCTGCACATGCTCAGCACAACAAATCATATTCCCAAATCAGTGGAACATGGGGGCCCAAGGGACTTAATTTTATTTATTTATTTGCATGTGTTTTCGTCTGCAAATGCATTTGTTAAGACAGGCATTAAGTGACATGAGTGAAATAGTAAATGTTTCACTTTTGGAGGCAGTCAGGGAAAATAAATCTATATGTATGAATTCAGGGTTTTTTTCTTTCTAGCTAAGAGAAATCTATTAATTTGTGCAAATCCAAGAAGTTGCAAATAAGAATACAGGCAACCTTAAAAGGTCAGGCAGAGTATGATCCAAACAATATTTTCTGCCTCATGCCTACTTTCTCCCTAATTGGAGGGGTAAGAGATGTTCTATGGCTGTGTTCTTTTACACTGTTTGGGTGAAAACACCGTTGGTTTTGGTAAAAACATTACCATCCTAATGATTGCAGTGTAAGCTGGAATCTTTAGGATGTTTATGTCCCCTCCACACATAATAACTTCAACTCTTCTCAATCCTTCTGGTTTCACTGGTGGATGGCAGGATGACAATCCAAATGCCAACCAACATGCCTGCTAATAGATTTTTGCAATTTTCAGTGAATATTATTGTTTGGAAACTAGCTCCTGCTACAAACAGGAATGTCAGTTAAAATTGTGACGGTTCTTCTTGAATCTTTCATAGTATTTCTGTCCCTTCCTGGCTCGGTGGTGTGTGCTGACTGCCACCTCATAGGTCTTTAATGGCATCCTTTGAAGGCAGACATGGGAATTTCTGGTCTGTGACTATGCAAAAGGAATGAAAATTCCAGGTGCTCAATGACAGCCTATTTTCATCCATAATGTATTAACTTTTTCTTATGTGGCCATGTACGTGTCCGTGTGGATTTTCTGATTCATGCTGTGTCTCTCCTCTCCTGACTGTGGTGTTTCCTTGCACTCTTGGATTATTTGTTTGGCTGAAGGATAAAGGAGCGGAATGTGGCCATCCTGGGAAAATACAAGGCTGCTTTTGGCTCTTCCTGGTGCATGTGCTGGAAAAATATCGAGGAGGAAATAAGTGCCTTCCATAGGGCTCACCTGAGAAAGGCCTTGTAAAAATGAGTGAACAGAATGAAATACTGGGAATGCTGAAGGAGAAGGATGCACAAAGGAGCTGACTGTCACTGCTGAGGAGACAGAGCTGCAGATCTTCTTCTTTTAGTTTTTCCTTTTCTTTGTTTAACTTTAAGAAAAAAGATGCAAAGAAAGAAAAGTAAAATATTGTTTTGCTGGCAATAGTGAGCTGAACCCAAGTTCCTTTACTCATAAACCCATACAGATCTTTAGGTGTAGTGACACCATTTATTTTAACTGGTTTACAGTGCAGCCTGTGGATTGAGTTCGACATGCACCAGGTCCTCATGGATCTCCCAGAGTTTGTAGAAACCAGGGACTGACTCAGTCCTTGATGTAACTGTGTATCATTTGGGAACCTTCTCATCAGGAAGGCAAGTGCCAGCTCAGATTTGCAGATTTCTATCACATAATCATCAAAGAGAATATCCTAAATAAGTCTCTGCACTGGCTCTTAAATTAAACACAAACAAAACACCTTTGCGATAGTTATCCTTCATGAACAACATAGAAATCCCAGTCCTGTAAGAATCCCTTTCCTCTTGAATGCCTGGCCAGCCATAGAGATGCATTTCAATCTTCCAGCAATCGTATTTTCCATCCTTTTTTCTTATTCTTTCTGAAGATGCTTGTTAATGAACCTTCTTGAACAGTCACAAAGGAGGATGAAAGGCCAGGGCACTGGGTGGAAAAGCAATGCAGATTGGAAAAGACAGAAAGCTTATTTAATTATTTCTTTTCCTGATCTCAACTCCCTCAAGTTATCTTTTAAAGGATGTTTAAAGCTTACTGTTAAAATTTTTCTACATTTAACTGTAATAATTAGAAGCAGATAAGGTAGCACTCAGAAAAGGGGAAAAATTTCACAACTGATTTCAACCACTGCTAGTCATGTGTTTGGGGGTAGATGGGATTTTGAGCAGAGTTCACAGCTGTCTTTTTACCTTGGTTTTTATTTTTTAATCTGTTTTGCTTCAATTTCATTTGTTAAGAATTAAAGTCTTCATTTTGTGCCTGTTACTTGCCAACCCTCTGAATTCTGAATGGGCACTAATGACTCTTAGCAGCAGCGAGTTGAGCTTTATTTGAGGATGGAGTTCATGATTCTGCCAGTAAAGTGAAAGGTGTAGGTTGAAAGAAGGAACTGGGGGTGTGGGAAGAGTAGAGGGATTGAAACTGTCTTGATCAGGTCCCCAGGAAGTGGCACTGCACTTTGCATGCTGCTCACCACATGGATCACCCTCCCAGTGGAATGATCAGGATTGATTGTTCCTAATGAGAACATAAACCCAGGAAGTCGGGTATCGTGCCTACATCAATGACTAATTCCAGTCATTTAAAGAGGACATAAAAACCCTCTAATGAATCTACTGATTTCGTAAGGGAAGGGAAGTGCTGATGTGATATTCTAAATACCAAGGTCTCAGTCGACATAATTAATATTCATTCTCAGCCATGCTTTTCTCAGAATTGTTAAAGTATCTTAAATGCAGATGAAGGCTGTTACAGGTGAATGTCTTCAGCTTTTTCTCAGGGTAGATGGAAATCACTGGTCTAATGGCTTCTAGTCAAGCTGAATTTTTGAGGTAGTAGTAACTCAAGGGATCAGTTTATTCCTGTATCATCTTAGACCTGAAGAAACAGGAAAAGAGTAAAATATTCCTGGAAAAGGGTCATTAGAATATGATATGCAGCTGGAGTAGGGGTTAGAAATAGGGCCATGCGTGTGGTTTAGGAGCAGGGAATAGGGACAGCATAGTCACAGCTGTCACATATGTTCCTGTCATTTACAGTGAAGTTGATGTCAACAAGAGTGAGTGACTTTATTTCTTCTTTTGGTCATTGCTGCAGCTCTGGGTTGGGACAGGAGAGGACTCTGCAGGTGAGGGTTGGAGGCAGTGAGGCTCTGGTGAGGGCGCAGATGGACAGGGGTCACCACTGTTGTCAGCAGGCACTGCTGGTCTGATTTTGACCCTGTGTCCTATAAATTTTCTGTTGCATCTCCAAAGAAGGAATGTCCATAGAGTCCCAGAGTGGCTGAGGCTGGATCTGGAGACTGACCTGCCCAGTCTCCTGTTCAGAGCAGGCTCGCCTGGAGCAGGTTGCTCAGGACCTTCTCAAACTGGGTTTTCAATTTCTTCAGAACTGGAGACTGCCAAAACTTGTTGGGCAGTGTGTTTTCTCGATGTGTTAAGGTGTTAAACATAAACAAATAAATTAATCCTTGCATTTTTTATACAATGCCTTGCTTAACCACACTATTAAAAACATCTTTTCAAAAACCTGGATGGACACAGTTCCTTAAATTTACAAAAATACAGGGGGATTTGTGTCCAAGAAAATAAATCCTAGGAATCAACAGGTTGGTTGCAGGAGTTTCTGCTAGTGAGAAGGGTTCAGGAGCTGGCACCTCTCCGAGTTCATGGCAGCACACTGGTTTTATTTGTTCTGCTCAGTCCCATGTTATCACACAGCAGTGAAACTGCAATTTAAAAATTGTGCACTGCTCTTTTCCCCCAGTGCACACAGGACAAATCTGCTGGGCTGGCAGTACTCGAGATGAGGCAGTTCTGGAGTTCCAGCAGCCACAGAATCTTGATGTTCAAAGATTTCCAGGTGCCATGTCTTCTCTGGCATCAGAGCACTGCCAAGCCCGTGCCTTTGTTGGAACTTGAGCTCACACAGGTTGTTCCCCAGGCACAATTTATCCCACAAATCAGCTTTTATGGATGAACACAGCCCTCTCACCCAAACTGAGTGGGTCCTGCAAAGACTTCATGATTGCAACACTAAAATCCAAGGGAGTTGTTTCAGTCAGATTATGAATGTTTCAGAAGGGGAATTCTGAATTTCTGATTTCCTTCCACTGCCCTCCAACTGTTCCCTTACCTGGTCCTCAAAAGGTTATGCATGTGGGGTTTTTTCCTCAGGATTTTACAGAGTTGAATGGCAGAGGACTGAGCTTGCTGATGCTCAGAGAATTAGGCCCACAACCACCAACTTTCATGAGTCATCTTGGCCATGGCTTTGCCTCCAGGCTTGTCTGCAGCTCAGTCCTGAGCTGCTTGTCCAGGGAAGGCTTCAGGCCAGGTACAGGAGCAGCAGCAGATCTGATAAGGGACATAAGAGCAACATCCTTTTTCCCAGCTGCTGATGGATGCAGAGCAATGAGGCTTTGCCCAGGCTCTTCCTTCTGCTGCTGATCAGTGGACGTTTCCAATGGCAAGAACTGGGGAGGAATTAGAGGGAAGGTGTCATTCATTTTATGTGTATGCAGAGATCATAAATAATGATGCACTAATTCCAAAGGGGACACCAGTGTCAAATGACATCACTTAACAAAGTCAGCCTCCCAAGATACAGATAAATGTAATCCCTAAACCACAAGCTCTGTGTTGGGTCCTTATGCCAGTTCTAATGCTGATGGATTTATAGTGTGGAACTTCAGCCTGGCATTCCCTCTCCCCACTGGGCTTTAATCCCAACCACACATACCACTGTCTCTTTATGTAATAATTAGTAATAAATCTTCAAGTAATCTAGTTACAACATAATCTTCAGGCTGTTACTTCCACTATGTGCAAGACAAAACAAACCAACGGATGATTTGGAGACTCCTGAAGCAGTGTTAGCTGTATGGGGGTTTTCAGTCACTTCAATATGGAAAGCCTTAGCAAGAAATTTGGATTATATGACAGAATGTGTGCCTGGCTGCTTTGGCTGTTACACTGAAGTAACTTAGAAATAACTTTAATGAAGTTATGAGACTTTATATATAATCTCCTTAAGGCAGGAGTCTTCTCACAGAGCTATGTAGGTCTTGGTAACTTTTAACAGCAGCTCATTAGTCAGCCTTATGTTAGATATTAGTGATAGATAAGCCTTTTCTGGGCCTCTGCAAAGTGGTTCATGGTAACTGCCATGGAGCAGTTGGACACCACACATTGCCCACACATTTATCACAAACCATCAAGTTGGTATTAAATCAAGTGGCTCCATATGTGGAACTCTCGTGGCACTCCTTCCCCAGTGTCTCACCTGGAGGTTTGGTTTCCATCTGATCCATCAGCCAGGCTGTTCTCCCCCTTCTTCTGCTTCTTTCAAACCCTAAACTGCCCCATTTGCAAAACTGGGCAAGCGTGGTAGGTCCTGTTTGGAAATGCTGCATGTGTGCTTTCACATCTTATTCACAGGGATTGGCAAATGCCTGCTTGGCTTGGATGGATTTTTTTGTGTGAGAAAGCAAATTTGTGTATTTGGCTGTCTAGAAAGGGAAATCACTAGTTTCTGCATGTGTATAAACTGACACAATTAGTGTTACCCAGTCTTCCAGTCCCTTCCTGGTGCATATGTGTGTCCCAGCACTTATCAATACAGAAGGGAGAAAAAGGGAGATGAAATGAAGCTGACTCTATCCAGAACACTGGTGTAAAACTGCTACCCTAATATGTAAGCACTTTTAATTTAGGGAACTGTTATAACTGGAGTGAGGTTAAAGAAGGGATATTTCCAAAGCTTGGAGTGCTGTTTGTATTTGCTGATTAATTCCTAATGAGGGCAGAAGCACTTAAAGGAATACTATAAAGGTACATTTTCTCTTTTCATTTGGAAACATAACATCTGAGAAGCATTTATGAGCAAAACACCAACACATTTCTAAATAGAATGCTAGGGCAGCTGAATTTTGATTTTCATGTCTGTAATTTGTTAATACAATTACTATACAATACAGTTAGGTGCTTTCAAATCTTTCAGTGTTAATTAAAAAGCTAATAACTTGAAAAGCTATAAATACTGAGGTAGAGGGGCTAGTTCTCCAAGGAGATAACCCTTTATTTGTCATTTAGGAGAGATCCCTTTACTAGAAGGCCAGGCTTGGTACTGCATGTGGCACTTTGTGACTCCACTCCTCTGTGCTACCTGGTATATATTCCCACAAACAGTGCAGGGGTTGATCCCATAGAACAGATCAGCATATTCAGAGTTAAATGCAAGCAGTAAACAGAATCGACCTCATCCCTTCAGCCCATGAACTTTTCTTCCTTCTCTGCTTTTATCTCCTCTGACCCATCTAGACCCACCTGCCTGTCTGTGGACTGACTGATGCTTGGCACAGGGTGAGAAGTTCTTTTCTGGCTCGTAAAGCATCTCCAGCTCTTTTTGTAGCCTGATATGTGGGAACTATGAGAAACTCTGAAATGCCAACAAGCCCACCATGAACAGTGGGGTGTGTTAGTCAGAGGATGTGTCTTTGCAGCTCTGAGATTCAGGGCAGCAGTTTTGGGAAATACCTCTTGATCAGAACTGATAGTGGTATTTTCAGTTTTGGGGGGAAATTTTTCATGTCCCAAATTAAAAAAGGGAAAGGAAAATTTAAAAAGGAAATTCAGGGTTTCTCACTGGAATCTTTGCTTCTGTGAGTCTCCTGAAAAAACCTTGGGGTTCCCAGGAGCACGTCCTTCCCTGGGACTGCCCAGGGGATTAAGTCCCACTTGCACTGTTACATCAGTGTGGATGTGCAGAGCAGCACCCACAGGGCTAATCACAGCTAAAAGGAAAAGTACTCAGTTATCATCGTGCAGTGCTCAAAGCAGTGTAATTTGTGTGGTACTGCTGCAAACAAATTGTGGTAGGCTAGAACATGAATCACTCTTTCCTATGCAGTGTCTATTCCTTAGTCTACAGGAATGGAAGGAAGATGTAGTGATCCTGTTCCTAAATTAACTTTATCTGGATGTAGACTAGTTTTAATACAGTGGCTCATGACCTTATGCTGGTGGGGGAGAAAAATGCTTTGCATTAGATATACCATGGTCTGGCACTGATTGTTTTAAATCCTCTAAAATAAAGTATCTATTTTAAGCAAAAATGGACTTGCTCTGCAGTTACGTAAATGAAGCACAAAAAAATGAGGCTGGGCTACCTCACAGAAGGAAAAGCTGTGTTTTAAACTGTAATGAAATGGTAACTTTATGCCAGATAAATCCAGCCAGCTCCCCACACACAGAGCACAAAGCAGTTGCAGCAGAGTTTTAAAATAATCCAACCAGACACACGCTGGAGCTGGGGAACAACATCCTCTCATACCAAAAACAATGCTTAGTGGTGCACCTCAGCATTGTCCCAGCCCACAGTCATTTACCTCACGTAAATCATTAATTCTGCCCCGCCCTTTTGAGGAATGGTGTGACGATGAGATTCCTAAAAGGCACTCAAAGGAAGCCCTGTGTGCTGCAGTTGGTTCAGATTGTTTAATGTTTGTCAGACCTGAATTGTGTTGGAAGGAGCTGTGAGTAATGGATTCTCTTGCTATTTCCACACAGGCAAGGCTGCACAGCCGCTCCATGTGCCGTTTATTGCACTGCATTATGGATGAGGTGGTTTTGCCAGCAGATACATAAACACAAAAGGGGGGAGGGAAGAAGAGCACAAGAGGACAAATTCGTGTATTGCCCAATATACAACTCTTAGGAATAACCTAGAAAATTTCAAAACACTCATGTGCAAGTAGTTTGGAACTGTAGCTCTGAAATGAGTTACTTGCTGCATTCTTAGCAGAGAACACAGTGGCCTTACCATGAAACCACTCTTCCTTCTGTTGGAATTATCTTATAGCTACTGCACTGCTTTTACAGGACACCTGCAATCCCAACAGCCTGCCCTGAAAACGTGAGGTCACATCCTCAAAAAAGAGCTGTGCTCTTTCATTTCTTGTTGCTTTAAGGGGATTTTAGGTGCTAAGTCCGTTTGTAAACCTGCTGTTCAAACTGCTAAGATTGCGTAGGTGTGTAGCAAGTGAGAAATGCCAAATGTCTAAAAAGCACCCACCAAGCATTGATTTCCAACAGGCATTAGGGAACGCTCTGCTTAGGGATTTATTGGTAAATCCTACTGGGCTACCTTGTAGGTAGTCAAATCACTGTGGTACTCTGTCTGGGAGCAGTCACAGGAGATGCTAGGCCCCTGCGTTGCTGGGTTCTCCCAGGCTGGTTGTAAATTCCTTTCTGATCAGCACTCAGCTGGTCCAGAGGGGTTCCAGCTGGTCCATTGGGGCCAGTTTCAGTCAGCACAGCCCCTCGGAGATGTCAAGGGAAGGGTGAGGCTGGTGACAGTAATTGCTCACCCATGAGAGAACACAGCCCTTCAGTCTGGCACTGCAGTAGGACTAATCAGAATAAATCACCACTTCAAGCCAAGAAGAGTGTCAGGATTTGGTCTTTATCAGTTGTTAGGTAATTGGCTTGGCACTTGGCATCCATGTACCTGGGAATCACCACTTGTGTTGACCACAAGACATTGGCATTTTGTCAGGGCAGTTTCTTGGCTTTCAGAGTAACACCTAACTTGGAAGGGTTCACTCCTATTTCTTTAAATCTCCCAAATGCTGTGCAGAACTGAAGGTTGTTACAGTTTTCCTGGATGAGCTGTCATGGAGAGCAAAAGGAGAGACAGCACATTGCAAACCAGAGGTAACACTTGGACATTTTGTCTCTGACTATGAAATCCAATGGCAGAACCTGTGATTTCTCAGGGAGGCTGTATGAACACAGATGCATTGTCAGGGTACAAATTGTTGTTTGTTAGTTCTGGAACAAGCTAACTGATGAGCACTGCCAGGGCACAGGAGCCAGGGACGCATTTCATGGAATGAAAGGGACCTGACAGCCAGCACAAGGTGAGATACCAAAGCTGCTTCTCCAGACATACTTCCCTTGTAGAGCACAACATATTCTAAATATCTATAATAGTTTCAGAGTCAGGGTTTTTTCAGCATCACCTAATACTTACAGTGTACTACTTCAGATGAGACTGTTTTGAGAACAAATATAGCCCTTTTTAAAAATTAAGTCTTTTGAAGGCCATGACAGATGCCAGGATGTTTTTTCTATGATTTGCATGAGATGGGTAGAGACATGAACTACCTGTCCTGAGCTCATGGATTTGCTTTGTCTGGATTAAACCTCAAACTCAAAATATTATTCCTTTCCCATGCATCTTCCCAAAATTTCTAGACCATGCCGTCTCTACTAAGAAAGAAGAAAAAAAAAAGAGAACTCAACAGTCTCTTGGATGAGCTCTAATTCAGATCCTCGCAGGCTTTTGAGACCATTTATCCTCAAATGTTACGTCCCCAACCTGGCAGCAGAAATAAACTTAACCAGTCAAAACCTTTTCTAAACTATACCTGGCAGGCTGGATCCCTCCCTTGTGCATGTTGGAATTACTACTAATATGCTTACAAAATACTAGTCCATGGAAGAAGCAGCTTAATTCTAGACAGTGTTAATATTGAATGCAAGTGTATGAGGATTGATAGTCCTTGTAATCTCTTATCTAAACACAGAAGAGCTGCATATGCTGTTCATAAAGCACTGAAATCAATCATCATAGTGGCAGGTAGGTAAATTGCTTGTGCAGGCCAGGAGAGGATAACAGCCTTCAACAGGTTGTTTTTGTTTGTTTTTTTTAAATTATTCCCTGTCTCAGGTTTCAAATTTCACTATCTCACTTAAAATCCCTGAGTGTGAGCACTCAGAAAGCCATCATGGCTTTCAGAACTGCACAGACCTTGTGTTTCTCCCACAGCTTCAGAGAGCATGGGGTCATCCAGCACTGCAGGTAGAAAGGCCTGGAAAAGGGGGGTAGCCGGAGCTCAGTGCTGGTTCCTGATACCTGACTGCAAAGAGAGGGTTCAGAGTTGTGGATCCTGGTTATAGATAAAAACCAGTTATGTCTGCATGGCCCTACAAGTAGGATCAGATTTTAATTAAGTCCTTTGAAATATTAAGATTTAAAACAATTATGTGACTGCACAAATCTGCAATTTTAACAATCAAGGTCGTGTAAGAGGGATCTTGGAGCATTTAAGAACAGCTCTGTTTACATGTTCAATCAGATGAGGATAGTCAGAAAGACTCCATAATTAGAATTTTTTACTAAAAGCTTCTCCATGTATTAAACAGTAACAGAATATTTCTAACTATGAAATGAACTAGACCTAACTAAACTTGTAGGAATTAGCACTAGTCAGTCTCTGATTTTGCAGATTAGTTACATTAATTTTAAACACTTCTTTCTGCCAGGAAGAGACTTGTAAAAACACAATACTAAAAATTGACTGTGCCTCATTAAAACATTGAGAAAAGAATATACTGCTTGCATTTTAAAAAAAATCTTTGGTTTTGGCAACTCATAATCCCTGACTTTCATTGAGATTGCTGGCATTTATCCTTTTTTATAACAACACCAATAATTATTTTGCTTTGTTTTTTATTGCTTCATAATATGAATGGAAGTTGCTTAGAGAAGCACAGCTTAGCTCTAAGAGGTGTCTGTGGAATTGGCAATGGTCCCACTTCTCTACACAATGTTACAGAAGTCCTTTCAGCCCCTCAGATGGGAGACCTTATCTGTGCTTTCCTCATTCCAGAACAGTAGGTGTTTCCCTTATCAAGGCATGTGGTTTGTTTGGGGGGCTTAGGGTCTGTTTTCCTTTGGGGTTTTTTTTTGTTGTTTGGTTTTTTGGTGGGTTTTTTTGTTGCTTTGGGGTTTTGGTGTTTTTATATTGTTGGTTTTGGTTGGTTGGTTGGTTGGTTGGTTGTTTATTTTTTTATTTATCCTGGTCTTGCAAGGAGTGTGTGTGTGGGCAGAGCTGTGCATCCCTTCAGCTCGCCTGAAGTGTGAAATGCAAACTGCTGTTTGCCTTGTCACGTCCCATCCCAGTGCTGGCTTTTGGCAGGAAGGACTGGTTGTATTACTGTTGTGGGTTGCAACCACAGCTTTCTGCAAGTAGAACAAGCTGACAGTTGGCTGGGTGGCAGTGGAAAAGCAACAGAAGAAATGTGGGAATTTATTTTTTTTTTTACATCCTGTGATAGTAAAGCATCTTCTTTTAACAGTCCATGCATTACATCTTTGCTGCTGCACATTGCATTTATTCTCTGATGACTCTTAGCATGATGGTAAATCCTATATTTTCTTCCTTAATATGGTGGTATTTTTAAAAGTGAAATAAAAATCTCATGTAAGTTTTTAAATTACTTCAATAAGTTACCAGGTTTTAAGCTGTTGCACAGTATGTGCTAGCATTTGTTTCAGAGTTTTCTTTGTACATAAACAAAAGCTTAAAAGGCTCTGGAAAAAGGTTGGCCATCTTCCTTCTCTGGAGATACTGTCCTTTCCTCTCCACTCTCTAATTGCTGTCTATCACCCAAACAGAAAACTCACCCAAGAAAAAATTGTCTTGTTCGAGTATTTACATGCTGTTCAGCACAACAGAGTCCTGATTTTAACCTAATGTCTTTAGATGCCACCTTTATGCTGATCAATAAATAACCATCCGTAAAAGTACCCATGGATGTGAATCTTGATTAAACACAGTATCTGGGTCTGCATCAAAATTTCCTTTTGACAATTCTTCAGGTGTAATCCAGCATAAATTCTGTGCTATATTACAGAATAACTCCCTGCTACCACCATAATTACTCAGCCTGCTCTGTCCAGCTGTGTCTTGCTCCTCCAGGACACTGCAGGGAAGGTGCAGCACTGGGGCAGTAATTTCATCTTAATTTTCTACTTGGGGTCTGAAACCCAGATGAAATTGGCATCAAAACATCCTCTTGGTCTAGGTTTAAAATGATGCTTGGTGAGAACTGGAAGGGGCTTTAGTCTCTGCATGAATCTGGGCTGGCATGGGAAGCTGCTCTGGTCTCGCCAGGTGATGCTGGCTCAGATTAGGGCTAGGCCAGACCCACTCCACATTTGCCAAGGATTTAAGCACATCCTTAGGAGTGCATTCAGGAACCCTTGTCCTGTATGAACAGAATTTTACACTTCTGTTTTAAATTACAGTTTAATTGATCACAGTGCTGATTTAGCGTCTCATTTTTCCCATCCGTGATAAAAGCTGCTTGGAAATGCACAGGCATCAAAACTATTAACACTGTCAGAGTTTAAAATATGTAATCTCAAACTGAGTACAGTCTTTTCCCTTTTTAAAAGCATGTTCTTTATAAAGGAGGCCCTGCCATAAATATCAGTTCTGTGTACAGAATCATACATGATCACTGCAGATGCCCACATGAGGAGTGAGCAGCAAGGCACTGCTGGGAGTGGCTTAGAGTGAAATCGTTCATGAGCTGATGCTGTTGCAGCAAGGCTGAAGGCTGAGAGCTGTGAAATGCAGCAAGTGGGAACTGCTGCACCACAACTCACAGGCTCAGGTGTCTTATTAGAATTACATAATAGCCCTACGCAAATGTTGTTTAAGGATGCAAGAGCAAGTAATCAGCCATAGCTGAGGCCACACCTCAGCTAAAGGTCCAGAAGTCTTGAATGGCAACAAAATATTACATTACAAAAATAAAGGAGGGGAATGGGTTATTTTAAATTGGTTAAAATATTTAAATACAAGTGCATTTGAAATGTTTATTCCTAGTTGCTTTGTCAGTTAGCCACTGCATGTGGCTGTCACCATCGCTGTGGAAGGCCCCTGTTCAGTTTTCTCCTAGAGACATCTCTGTCCAGTGCAGAGGCAGCCAAAATCTCTATAAAAATCAGGCTTTTGATCATCCATGATTTAGGAGCTTTCTTACAAGGATTAATCTGTTATAGAAATGACTGAAGCAGATGCACAGTATTTCCATTTTGTAAGGTGTGCTCTAGTTTTGAGTACCTGGTGTTAATGCTCATTGTGATGAGTTTATATCTGTACCAGAAGCAGAACCCACTGAGGTCTGAAATCCTCTGTAGCCTCTGAAAATCAAACGTCTCCATTTCCAATTAAAATGTTAAATCCGTGGGCTCATGGCAGCTCAGCCATTGTCAGTACATGTAGGACCTGGAAATCGCAGCCATCCCCTCTAAAAACAAACATGCTGATAGATCCAAGTATATTCTTATTATAAAAACACCCAAATTCAACAGATGAGGTCTCAGAAAATAGTGGTTTGTTTAAGAGAGGAGAATTGATGAGGGTTTCCTGGGAAAGAGGGTGTGGGGTGCAGGCTGAGCTCACCAAGAAATAAATCAACTTTCAGGTTGTACCAGGGAAGTGGAGCAGGCTGGTGTGATCTAATGAGCTCAACAGCTGCTGGGTGTCAGTTTGCAACAATGCTCTAAAAAAGCTAATTTGATGTTTTGTTACATGGGAAATTCATATTTAAAACACATATTTGAATGTTTATGTTCTCCAGGCCATTTCTGTCAAGAAGGTAAAAAAATTGCATGCCTTTTCTGAGTTTATTTTTTGGCAAGTTACACCATTGGCAACTTGCAGGTTTTGTAAATAAAACAGTATGTAACAATTTTATCTTTTAGTTTCCTCAGCATATTGTCCAGCCAGGAGATATACTGGCATCTTTGGCTCCTTTTTTGGATCAGAGAGTTTCAAGTGTGGTTGTCTTAATTTACTAAGTATATAATCATAGATCCAAAATTATCCTGGCCCCACACTGAGGTTTATTACCAGGCCCAGGTTGCCTAAAGAAGTTGTGGATGCCCCAACCCTGGAAGTGTTTGAGGTCAGATGAAGCTCTGAGCAATGTGGTCTAGTGGAAGGTGTCCCTGCCCATGACAGGGGAGTGGAACTGGATGATATTTAAAGTCCCCTCCAACCCAAACCATTTTATGATTCTATACAGAAAATGTACAACTAAGAGTACTTGGAAGTCCCCTGTTTTCCTTCAGTATTTATTTGGGCTGAAAATGTTTATTCTCAGAGCACTGAAAGATGAATCTTGATCTGGCTTGGCCTGGAGGCTGCCCTGCAGAGCTGAGCTGGAATCATGAGCTGATAATCACTAAAGAGCTGACAGCTTCTGCACGGGCCCTCCTGCCAGCAGCTGAGGGAAGACACCGGGCCTCGGGAAGGCGATTCCTTTCGGGACCATCTCCCCGGACCGGTCACCTCTTCCTGGGTCAGAGCCGCTGACCCCCATCACCAGCTGTAATATTGATCCAACTGAAATTCAGTGGCAGTCCCCAGCCCATTTGGCTCCTTTAAGGAGCCACCCTTCCCTGAACGCTTCCCAAATTAGATTTCTGTTACACTTATTTGGGGCTACTTCAACACTTTTAGGAAATTGAGTCATCTTCTCTTTACAAGGAGAATTCAACCTAAGATGAGCAATGGCTTCCACAGCTTTGTGGGTACCAGAGTGGCGTTACTTGAGCGCATGTTGCAGCATATGTATCCTACAGGAACATCAAATGGATAAATGTTGCTAAGCTGCCTAAGAGCAAGTGTCAGACTCCTCAAGCAAGGGCTTGACTGCACTCTGATGCCTATCTGAGATTGTAAAAAGGTCTCCAAACATTAAACAGAAAAGGCAGCTTGCCACAAGGATTGATTTCATCCCACCCCTCCGGCCCGGGCGCTCATGGGATACGGCCCCCGCTGGCTCTGCCAAGGTGTTCCGACCTCTGATCTCACAAAAGAATTCAAGCAAGGATCTCTGCTGAGAGAGACAACGTTGCCATGGAAAACTGAACAAGCTTTGCTCTGCCCTATATCCCTGGCACTCTCTATTTCTCCAGGCTTATCTGGCTGTGTACACCGCAGGGTCTAGCTCCAAAATCTATCAAACAAGATGCTCCCTAGATTTACAGCAAGATTTACTGCTCCACATCCAGGCTGGTGTTTTCTGATGGGGACCCAGGAACTGGATTTCTCTATCTCTCTACTCACATATTTTCTCCATGTAGAACTGTTCGGAATTACATTTAATGCTCATTCAAAGGCAAGGAGTTGAAAGTAATTGTAGTCATGGTGCCTCCATCTCCAGGCAGAAAATGTGAATATTAATTGCTCACCCTCAAGAAATTATTTCACATTTACTTAGTGGTTTGGGTCCACAGGAGGGTTGGTAAATAAGGACATTCTAGATTCACTGTACTTTCAAGTTTGGGTAATCTCAGACTGCCTGCTTCAAGTTAGCAGTCAAAAGGCAAATGGAGATAAATAATTACCTTCTAAAATAAATCTTCTGAATTGGTTTTCTTCGCTTCAATTTTATGTAAGTTCGCCACTATTTCTGCAAGCATTCTTCTTAGAGCTTTTGTAGCACCTGAATAGTTTTGTAAATAGCAGTCCTCGTCACTGGAGGTCTGAATCTGCCCACCAAAATGAACCAAAAATCTTAGGTAAGCCAAGATGTTAAAAAAATTTCCTGCAGCCAGTACTTTGAAATTCTCTATTCAGAGAACCGGCTGACTGAAGAGCATTACAGAAATGGATTAAAGACATCGTTAGCTGTTCCAGTTATCAAAATGATATTAAGTTCTTCCTTGTGGATGCAGAAACACCCACTGCAACTCCATTTTTATTTTAAGCCAAGTGGGATTTCAAGGCATGCAAAGCCTTTTATAGGAATTCAAAGTTTACATTTGAGGCATGTGAAAACAACGTGGTGTTTTCAGCATTTTTGTGTGGTCACCGCAGGACAAAAAGGCTCTCTTGAGTCCCTGTGCTTGTGTCACTGCAATAAATTCTTGTGTCAGTGGCATTACCTTAACACAACGTGACTGATCTAATTAGACACAATGTGTCCTAGCAGCTGCACACCAGTCTGGAGCCTGGGAGAGGCCTTTTCAGGTGATGGCAGCTCTATGTGCTCCTTCCACCCATGATTTAAAACGCAGCTGTTTCCAGCCTGGAAGCCAAACTCCTTCCACAGTCCCCTAAGGGATGACAGTGACACAGACCTGGGTGCAGGCAGTGCTGAGCCCCATGGGATGTTCACAGCTCCAGCCCTCACCTGGTGCCCCCATAGCTGTGGGCACAGCTGGGCAGTTTGAGTGCATCCAGCTGTGCAACTACACAGAGACCCAACATAGGAATGGGCACATCTGCCCAGCACTGGTGATGGAGCTCCAGGAGAGCTCTTCCAGCACCACTGTGGAGGGGATTGAGGAAGGGGACAGCAAGTGCAAGCAGGTGGATCTCTACCATGTCTTTGCCCTCAGTCCTCATCTGGTCCCAAAAAGCACATCCATGACCAGCATTGAGGCCACTTGGGTACAGTGGCAGTGCCCTGCCAGGACATGATGATGTGTGTGAAGCTTGGCAGAAGCTGGACCTCACCTGGTACCTGGACAACCAGGTCTTCCACTTTGACCAGAACTTTGATTATCAAGATTTATGGGAGTGAATTGTACGACCCTGTGAAATGGAAGAAAAGGAGGAGAGTGTGGGAAGTTGATCCAAATGATGGGGCTGTCAGAGGAAGGAGTCACCAGTGTGGAAGATGTCATGAAGCAAATTGAAATGGGTGGCAGATGTCACATGTCAGAGAAGACCTCTGCCAAATCCAGGCCATCTTCCAGACCATTCTCAAGAAGAGAGAAAATTTTGTAAGCCAAGTTTTCCCTAATTGATTTGGCCAGGAATGAGTGATGCATAGACATCACTGCAGAGAGGCAAACCAGGCTGGAGGGGACTGATATTAATAAAAGCTTCCTGGCATTTGAAAGTAGGGGGTTAGACATGTAGGAAAATATTACAGTGTTGTTTCCAATTATTTTTCACTGTAGAAAGTAAAATTGGGCAGTTGTGGGGATCAAACTGCAGGAAAAGGCAAGAATTTACAGAAAATGTATCTCAATTTATCTAGGTAGGTTTCCCCCTCGTGCCTGTAAAATACACACACACACCCCCCCCTCTATAACTCCCTAGATGGGGCCTGCTCCAGGTTTGTGTCACACTGCACCAAAATCAAAGTAGTTTTTCCAGGGCAGGAGGCATTTGGAGTGATTTAAAAAGGCATTGGAGTGCAAAGCACTGTCATCTCTGAGCAAGATACATTTGGGAAATGAGGGTTCTTTTGTCATGGCATAAGCAATGGCTTTATTACAGCATCAGCTCACGTTACTCCCTCTCTCCTTCTCTCTTTCTTTCTTAACTATGTTCTCATGAGACATTAAAGGATGCTGGAACCTGTCTTCAGAAAAATGAGACTAAAGATGATGGCAATTGCCTGGCCGATGGGGAGAGGATGTGCCTGCTTTGCAGAGGGAAGCAGGGGAGTCAGTGCCCTGTGTCAGAGGCCTGATGAGAGGAGATTTGCCAGATCAAAGGGTCAGAAAAGCTGCATCCAAAAAAGCAGCATCTGATAGTGCTTATCAGTGCATGGCCCAGACTGGGACATCATTCCTGAGGGGAAACCCTGCAAAAACTGCTCTTTGCAGGGAGGTCAAAGCATCAGGCTCATATCTATGATTACTATTCCATTTGGAAATTAATTAGCATAAAATACAGAAAGGATAACAAAGAAGTGGATGAAGTTAAACTGTTTAAATCATATCTAATTAACTGATTATAATCATCCTCCATTTCCTCACACTCCAACTGTTAGTCCCATCCACCAGTTTGTGCCAGCAAATATTTAAATTTCTGGTCTGAAGTCTGATGAAAACAACAAAAGGACTTCAGCAGTCTTTGAACCAAACCAGAGATTTGTTTTCAGTGACAAAATTATGAAACAGCAAATATTGTTTAAATGCTGGTCATCTCCTAGTAATCATACACCATGCTTTTCAGCTCCAGTGCACTCTACAAGCATTTATTCATTGGCATCTTATCTGCTTTGGTAGTCCCAGCTTCAGCAGCTTGTGGTGTTCAGAGAAACAATGAGATTCAGGTGCTACTTGCCAGACTGAGGTAAAAATATGTTGTTTCCAGAGGGGATTTACCATGAGAAGGTTTTCTCCTTTCTGAAAAGAAACTTCCTCGAGGTTCCTTAGAGTTTGTCTTGGATTCTGGTGTATTAAGTGCTGGATGTAACAGAGCACCACAGGGGCATATGCAAGCAGAGGGTCTCAGTCCCTTGCCTGGGACTATCAAGCTGGCTCCTTTTTCTCTGGGTGTACGAAGTATTTTCCTCACAAGGCATGAGATAGATTCACTCGTTTGGCTTCCTTTGCTCTGGTCCTTCCTCCAGGTCTGAGTTCCTGCTGTTCTGCTGTGGCCTTATCTGTAACTCGTGGGCACGAACTGCTTTGGCAAAAAGGGCTGTGGATTAACTGAGTTGGGCACAGTTCTAGAAACACAGTGTTAATGAGCTGGAACAAAGTCATACCAGGGTGGGATGGTTTGCAGGGAGTAGGAAAATTATTCTCTCCCTGTTGATAATCACACGTTCAGGCGGCTGTTTGCAGCTGAGCTCAGAAAGTGACTCTTGAGCACACCCTACTGCTTCCCACAGCACATGCAAAAGGAATTAACTAAATCAGCTTTTCCCCCCAGTTTTTGTGTGTAAGTAAAGTGTTGATTAACCTCTTTTCTTTCTCTTATGAACTTAATTTACATATTTGCCTTTGCTTTCTGAACATAAATCCTGTATATGTAGAGAGTGCAGAACCTCTTCTTCCCATTACCTGGACTTATATGACTTCTGCCTGGTTTCCTTGAGTTCATAGCCACAAAATAAATAGCCCTCTGTATTTTGGGTTTGGAAATGCAGTTTAACCATGTTTACGTGTGACCACAGAGCCCAGCTCATAAAGTTGCAGAGATTCAATCAAAATTCCTTCTAATTTTTACTGGCCTTTGGAATGAAGCCAGCATCAAAGAATGCCAGGGTATAGGTTTGCATCGCTCCTGTAACCATAAATGTTCAATTAAGTAAAGATCCCTAATTAATTATAGTGAGGTCAGCCATTCATTTAGCCTGTTAAACAACTGAAACCCTTTTATGGGATGTGTTTTTGTTTATAACTGACTGCAGCTGAATGAAGAGAAGCAACAGCTGTATAAATAGGACCTGGTTAATCTAATCATTTAATGCCTGATAATTAACCATAAATACTGCTATTCTGTTATGCTTCAAGGACTTAAATCTGTTCTCTTCCAGCCTATTTCATTTCTAGGGGAGATTTCACTGCTAGTGAGATATTTTACTTAGGAGATTTACACACCCACAGTTCAGATGCCTCTGCTTGACTTCAGTGTTTTATAAGGACAGAACACAGACACTCAACAAGTCAGAGCAGTTCCCATTGCAAAGACAGACACATAAATGTTGGTCTAGTCTTCCAGCTGCTGCCTTCCTAGTTCTGACCTGAGAACAGCTTTGACTGTAAAATATACTCATATTTTCCACACTTCTCTAGTGTTTGCCATTTAATTTTGTCAGAGCAGCACTGCATTGCCTCCAGAGCTTGATTCAGTCTCTGCTGAACTCCTGGTTGGGTTTCCTCATTGCTGATTCCAACCCTTGCATGTTCCCCCCATGCAGTCCTCAAAGGCTTGAATTTCCTCAGCTGAGGAATGCCCATATGCTCCCTTGAACAGACAGGGCAGTTCAACCCATCACATGTGTGACAGCTGAAAAAATAAAATTGATTCATCCACAACAGTTTTGAAGAATTTAATTGCTTTTCCCTCTGCTCTCACACCCATTTGTCATCCCATCTCCCACTCCTATTCAAACTACCTTTCTGGCAGTGATACTCCACACCAGACAATCAGCAGCAATATTGTTGCATCTATCTTAGAATCTTTCATTTCAAAATTTCTGCTAGCAGTGCCAGCTCTCATCTCTCACAAAATGCAGGTTTTTTCATTCCCCTTGTACCTTCCAGAACTATTCAATTGTCAGAATTATACCTTAAGTGATTAATCTTTTAGACTTCCTGGTAGCAGAAAAAACTTGGAAAGCTACAATATAAATGCTTATAAAAAGAATTTAAATGCTGAACAAATATTTACAGAAAGTTAATCTAGTGAGTTTTGGCACCAGAAACAGAGCATTTAAAAACCTGACTTTGGCAATACACCAAAACCTGCTTAAACCTTCTTGGTTCAGGCACCCGTGATCAAGGCTGTGCAGGGCTCTCCTCAGTACCTTTGATAACCAGAGACTTTGTTGACCATTTGAAGGCATCATAATTTGTCTTTGTTTCTGTGCCAGTCCAGGGGAACAATATCTTTTCTTGGGGCCCAGAAAAGCTACATCTTGATGTGGTGCAAGAGCTCACCTGGGGCACACAGCAGCTCTGATAGGAGGTGACCCCAAGCTGCTCTAGGAGGGTTCAAGGGTAGAACTGGCAGTGAAATAAGTGAGGTTCAACCTCACCAGCAGCCCCCAGTTTCCCAAAATGCAGCATCTGGTGTTTCTAGCTAGTTCTGAGGTTTCCGTCAAAATGGGAGCTGCAGAGAATGGATCAAAATAATCTGTACCCTGTGAAGACAGTCTGGGAGAACAAGACACCTTCTGGTCCTGCCTCTGTGAGAGCACTGTGCAATTTTCTCCATTCAGCATCAAGTACGGCTGAATTTAGGCCTGTATTTTTGGCTTTGTTATTGAGTGTTGCAGCTCAGCCTGTTAACATGAGGCTAACTCACAAGGTTTTATTCAGATTTTTCTCTGCTTTCTGCTCAGACAAAGCCCAAGGCAACTGGGATTTTTCAGAGAGAATGACTTGTCACTAATAATAGCTTTAGTCAGCAACATATGTTTAATGATGCACATCAATATTTGTGCCTTCGCAGATGCTAGGATTTTGCATTTTCAATGTCATCATGTCCATGAGCATCCTTTATCTCAGTGCTTTAAAAGTACATGTAAAACATTGGATTTTTATATCTACATTTCCCAGTGGCTGAAATTCCTCTGAGCTATCAGGCAGCATCACAATGCAAACCATCCCATTTCCTACCTGGTACCAGACTCCCATGAATCTTTGAAATATTCACCTCAGCTATGATTTATGAGATATTTGTATAATTTTCCTTTTATTTTTCTACAGAAGCAGGTAAGACCTCATAGGGCATGTTGAAAGACTTTATGTTCTTAAGCAATTCATCTGGTATTCTGCCTCACTTGCTCCTTTAACGCTAGAAGGAATCTGTTATAAAGCAATGTTGTTATTCCTCAGATTGTTCCTTCAAGTTTTCTCTTGTTTCTACTTTTCAATCGAATTATTCTTCTTGTGACCTCCTCATCATTTCTTCAGCCAGAGGCTGGAAGGTGACATTAGGAGAGATGACCTCAAGTGAAGAGGAAATCTTAGATTTAAGGATCCTGGTTACATGCAAAACTTGCAGTTCTTGGCTAAATAAGCACAGAAATGTTTAAATCTGCATCACAAAGATGTTCTCCAAAGCAAGCGCAGTTCTTCCTGCAAAACAGAAAATTCCTGGTGATTCCCTCAGGCATTGGGCTGGAGGGGGGAGTTGCCCTCCTCATTGTAATAGTGGGGTTTTACTGAGCAGTTCTGATCAAATCTGCATGGTATAAGTTTAGCATCTTTTCCAGAGCATTGGTGGGTTTGTTTGCAATAACCCCTATTTATGTGTGCAGTTCAGGTGTTCTCGATCATGAAATGATAATTGGTCTCCTTCACATTTTGGAGGAAAGAGGTTTGATGAAAATCTACCATATGGCTTTCATTTTTTTTTATAGACTTAGGTTTTGCTTGAAGCAATTTATGTTTCCCAAACTCATGGTATGATGCAAAATATCAGGAACCTCCTGCTCCTGCTGGGCACTGACTGGTGACAGTACTATGCATCAAAATGCTTGTCCACCTTTTCAGACTGAATCAGCTAGTTACGAAGAAGCATTTTGTGCCTTGTGTTATGGCTACAAATGGGCTCCTACGACCACTGAGCACAGAGGTTTTCTCTGCATGAACTGTGTTCTTGATATTAAGGAGTAGAGTGGTAGATGGTGAACAGCTGCTGTGTAATAACCTGTCTGGTTTCCTCTGTGTCTCACCCTGAAATGGATGTTTAAATTCTTTCTCATTTGTTAGACTTCACTAGTTTTGTTCATCACCCAAAAGCTGGCTCTCCACAGATCTTGCTTGCAGCTGAGCAAAAGGGTACCACACTGCTCTGGAGCTTCATATATTGTTCACAGTCTAGTTTTCATATTTTTGCATCATTGCAAGCAGTGTTAAGAATTTTGAAATAGAACTTTAGAGCCCAAATTTTGCTTGGATACTTAATCCCATCCTCCTGCAGACTGCCCCCATCTTTCACTGCTGTGGGATGTTGCCTGTAATGCCTCTCCCTCATTTCTCTCAGTGCTTATAACCATGTCCTTTCCTTTTGGTCAGTTCCTATGGCCCATCCCTCATGTAATCATTCCAAGGAGAGAAGAATAAATATACTGCCCATCTCTTTGAAGGAAAGAAGTCTAAGCAGAACTGTTTCCATCTCTGGTATTTCTTCTGTTAAACTTTCCACATCCCTTTTGCTTTTCCCAGTTATGGGTAGCGGTGCTATTCTTGTGTGACCAATGTGCATAAAGCCATAGCAAAACAGGTTTTTAATTTTATTTAAACTGGCTTTTATTTTATTTTAGTATTTCTCTGTGTAATTTTATAGATGAAAAAACACAAGGAGGTACAGGATTCATGTTTAGAAAAGCATTGTGTGTCAGTGAGTGCTCTGGCTTTACTCTTTTGACTTAGCAGCTTTATGCAATGGAGGTTGAAACTACCAATACCTGTAAATATAACCCATTTTTATTGACATACAGTGACACCTATTGTTTGATATTATATACATCTGTGCCACTCTTAGCAACTGCATACAGGTATTGAACTATCACAATTTCATAAGGTACAAGCAGGCAAAGTCAAATTATTGATTTAAAGAATTAGGTAATGGCACATGTAGTAATGCCATTGGACAGCTATGCAAAATTAAACCTAATTTGTTTTGTCACAGCCTAATTTACAGATCAGTGTGGGCTGATGCACACAGAGAGGTGTCTCCCGTTTCAGAGTGTCAGCAGATGTTGTTTTGATGTCACACCAGCCACTCTGCATCACCCTCCTGGAGACAGCCAGAGGCTGGCAGCACCCAGCAGGGGATTCTCCCAGGAAATCTGCCTTTGCATTGCCCCACAACTCAGCTGCAGAACATCTGCCCTCTACTGTGGGAGCCCAGAGTGCAGAGAATATTTCTCTGCCTGTTTTGAAGGATTTTACCCCCCTGAACAACACTGTTTTTGACCTCCGTCCTTGGAAAAAACTGCCCACTCTTAGAGAAGAACTAGAAACTACACTGGTGTAAATTAGGTGATAGACTACTATGTAAGATTGTCACAGGGTGAAAAATTTAGAGGTTTTGGGTTTGTTAATGTAGTAAATAGATAAAAGCAAAAGACCATCAAAATGGAGGATTGGTGTTGTTCTCCAAACCTTATTCTTCTACTACTCCATGTTCTGCAGTAAAAGTAGTTTGGGATGACTAGACAAAGAATTCCGCAGTTCCTGGCTGTGTTACTGAATAATTGGTAGGAAAGTGAAAATAATATACATTTTTAGTAACCATTGGTTAATTTACCTTTTAAAAGGCTGTGTAGTCTTGATAATTCAGCTTTCTCCTGCATTCTCTGCTCTGTGCTATGTCTGGGTCATGCTAGTGACTCCATTTCTCTGATAAGACTTAATAAACAACTATCAAGAAGCAGTGAAGGCTGAGAGTCCCATTTGTCTCTTGAATTCCTGGCAAGGACTTTAAAAGATCTCTCCCATCAGGAGAGGCATAATTACGGCACAGTCAGTGTCACTCTGCCATCCCCATTCTGAACCAAGGGAACCTCAATATTGCAGGCACAGGCACAGGAGATGAGTGGGGAGGGCAAGCAGTGAACAAAGCCCTGCCCATGGATTGCACTGAGCATCTGCTGCAAGGCAGAACCACAAACCAGGGCTGGTTCTTGCCCAGGCCAGCAAAGCTGAACCCTTCCAAGCCAGCCCCAGGAGAGTGTGAGGGCTGCACTATGCCAGGTACCAGTTCCAGGTATCTTCAGAGCAGCTCTTGCACTGGAAAGAGAATTCCAAAGCATCAGGCTGGGGGAGTTAGGAGAGTTACTTTAACTCCTCTCTTATTGCCCTCATTTGATTATCTGTTATTTCTTGCTTCTTTTAATAGAGAATACAGAATTCAAATAGGAAAGGTTATAATATAGCAGTAATGAAATACAGGGACTATCGAGTGTGTCAGACTCTGTGGCTGATTAGACTTTCTGATTCGTGGGCTGGCACTCAAGGGAACAGCAACTGTCTCTTTTACTGCCTTGTCTATGAAAACAGCAGAAGGCTATGTATGCTCATTACTATTTTATGTGATTCTGAACATTAGAAGAGAAGCGTAGAGACCAAAGCTATAGAAAAATATTTTTAATTATTTTAATGGAATACTGTGTTTAATTCTTATATAAGCAAACTCTGGATAAGCAATTAGTCTCAGTAACAATATTTGGTACTGGTAAGTGAAGCAACATAGTTCCCTTCTTTTTAAGCCATAAGCTGTAATATAAGGATGTAGAATTGTAAGAAGCATGGGTAAAGGGAACACATTTCCTATAGACCGTGCTGTGAAAATAGCACTGAAATATGTGCTAAACATTCAGTTCACACTTAAGAGTTCACTGGGGTACATAAATGCTGTCTTCAACAGCCATAGCACATTGCTAAACTGAGGATATAAAGTTGGGCTGCTGTGTAACCCACCAGGCTTTCCATCCTAAGAGTAAATACTGTCTACTTCTCCATGGATCTGTACATAAACAGACTTCCAAATCTCCATTCAGCTGCAAAGGCTGCAGGATGAAATATTCATATTAAAAATCTTGGATTAAAATCTACAGCCTTTCATGTATTGTTCTCTACAGTGATGCAAACTTGCTTCTAATTTCCTACACTCCAGCCTCCCTTTTAAGACCTCTCCACAGAGTAGCACCCAGCTGAAAAATAACAGCAGCTGCATTTCTAAGGGTCTGTGTTGAACTTCTGCGCTTTCCAAAGAAAGAGAAAAATAAATGTTATAGGAACAAGTAACACAGACTTCATAAATAAACAGGTTCTGGAAATTTCACTGTTCCCTCAGTGGAGAGGGAAAAGGAGAGTGTGTAATGAAAGCTCTGAGTCTGTGCAGTGTTGGAGGGGCTGGAGATGCAGACAGGCACCAAACCCCAGAGGGACAGATTTTTTTTTTTTTTTTTTTTTTTTTTTTAACAAGAGCACTGAAAGATGACTGTTCGAAAAATTGACTGTTCCATGGGTGAAGAACTAAGAGACCTTGTGGTGGCTACAAGGATCTGTGGAGGGGACAAGGAAAATAGCTCTGCTCTCCCACCCCCAGATGCCTGAGAGAGAGGACTCTGGGTTTGCAGCAGGTACAAAAGAAAAGCTGCAAGGTTTTCAAAAAGACCCAAGGGATGTGGCAGCCTGTGTCATACTGAAATTCAGAGGGCACTGTGCTGTTAATTCCCCACACATCCCCTTGAGATTCAAGTCCTCTGTATTTATGTATTGTCTCTGAAGTTGCATCCCTCTAAATGGCAAAAGCTGGGAGTGAGTGATAGTAGGTTCTGAAAACTCAGCGTTAGCAACAAGCAGGCAGCCCCCAGTCTGAGTGGAGGGCAGTAATTTATTATCCATTAGGTGCTCTGTCAGTCAAAAAGGACTAACAGAGCAATAAAGTCTGAAGTGATCAGTTGAGCTCATGCCATACCACTAGCTGGCTATCAGAAAGGTCAGGGTGGCAAGATGGATGGTTTCCTCTTCTCCACACACTCCATCTTTCTGTCTGGTGACACATGCAACTCACAATCTCAGCAAGTCAGATATCTCCTGTGTGTGAGGCCAGTTCCAACCCAACTGCATATTTTACTGTTTCAGAGGAAAGAATACAAAGGTTTTACATTTTGCTGAAACATTTTCAAATTAGGACAATGGGCCCTGTTCTGGTGGTGGTGTAAGTAGGCTGCAGCCTCCAATGCCAAACCCACCCTCCTTGCAAGGCTGATCCTCCACAGCTATGCAGGGCTCCAGGCCAGCAGCCAGGTACTGATGCAGGGAAGTTTCAGGGAGACTGTCAGAAGTTTTTCTCTGTTGTTCCACTATAATCAGTGCGCCAGGGCCTAGATAAGAGTCTTCTTACTTAGGACTCAAGGGGTGCAAGCTCGTTTCTTGTCTTTCACCTGATCCATCAACCTGTGGGCTCCTCCAGGGTGAGGCCCTGGTCATCCTTCAGTAAGGATCCTGAAATTCTGGATTCATTAAGCCAGACAGAGATTCAGAGACTCCATCCCTGGGAAAGGAGAAAACTTAGATTTTGGTCCAAACCTGTGTCAAGTGTTTCATCCCCCATTTGTTCCAAGTAAAACAGGAGCATTCCTGGAGGCAGCTAGTAATATGTGTTTTGACAGGCCCCTCTGAAGCAGGTGCAGCTTTCCCAGCCTGCTGCCCTAACACATTAATATTTCCAACAGACTTCCCTAAACTTCAACCAGACAGTCTCACTCCTGGGTGGCCAAGGAAACACATTTCTCAGTCAGACTTGTAGCTCATTGGAGGGCTCTCTCCAAGCACTGCACACAGCAGCCTGGAGCACACTTGTGATGGGGAATTAATCCACACTCTGACACTCTCCCTGGCTCCATCCCTCCCTCCTCACTCCACATTGCACTGACAGTTGGTACCAGTCTCTGCCTTGCAGCTACAGGCAAAAGTGTAACCAAACTTCCAAGCCCCAGGGAGGGAACTGGAAATGGTCCCAGCATCAGATTCCAGCCCAAAATGCAGTTCTGGTATTCCCCATCCTTACTGTCACTGTAGTATCGTGCCTATGTTTATTTGTCATGCTCTAACAAGCTGAATGTGAACAGCCAGCTCGTTTGTTCTCAGAGGACAGATTAGAGCAGCCAGCCCCCTCCTGGAATAAGTGGAAGTTGAATTATTTATTTCCTTTTCTTCATAAGAAGCTTATAGCATGCTGGATGAAAAGTCAGAAATAATTAAGAAAAATGTTCTGCATTCAAACAGAAGAAGCACTCAGAGAGCAGGTCACAGATGGTCTGAGTGTGGGCTTGGGATGGGAAGGGAATCTCTCCTTGGTGTTGCAGGAATCAGCCTGGAAGGGTGTAGCAATTCTGTGGACGACCGACATTTTGCCTGGAACGATTTCTCCTGTTCACTTTCAGCAGTAAATTTCTGGGTGAGGCTTTTCCCCAGGTGCTGTGGAAGTGTTTCACTGCTGTCATGATGGGAGTTTCAGACAAGGGATGACATTTGGGGGCTTGGAATATGTTAACCCTTTAATTATGCTATCAGGTGTGGCTGTTTATTTTTAATATTTATTTAATAATATTTCTGTTATTTTCCACACAGAGGTAAAGTTTGGAAATACTCCTCCTCTTTATAGATGCGACTTTTTCCTTTTTTAAACACCAATGCCTCCCTCAGAGGAGAAATTCTGCCTTTATGAATTTCTATTCATTGGTCCCCCACCTAAAGTTGGAATTCTGAGTAAAAGACAACATTTCCTGACAATGGGAGTTAGAGTTGGTTTATAAGAGGTAAACTAACATCCCTTAAAAAAAAAACCCAAACAACTGTTGCTCTACTGATACTGAGTTGATTTTACATTGCCCAAATACAGGCTAGATGTGCCAGCTGGGAAGTATTACAAATACTGACAAGTCCTTTAGTTATGATTCTGATAGTACATGGAATAGGATTTTCTGAAAGAAATTTAAGGAAAAAATAAATTTCGGGGACTAAATCATCAGTAATGCCAATTGCTGGAATTCCATGTGGGAATAAAGAGTCCAGCATGCCCACTTCAGTTTCAGAAAGAAATACATTAGTGTAAAGGTGTTTTGAATGAAAAAAGTAATCTCCTTTCCTGTTTCAACACAAACTGAGTCTGGCCCACCTAATCATACTTTTTACTACATGGGTACTCTGTGATTACTCAAAAACAGTTTCTTTAAGTTTAAAGCCAATTGCTGCTCATGTTTAAGTGAAACAGCTCTTTCACATGAGGTATGGCAGAAAATATTCCTCTCAACCTATTACCAAGCCCTTACAGTTTAATTAGAGGCTGTGAGTGCTTGGCGATCATCAGGAAAAGGTAAATATGTGATGATGACTGCCTTGGCTCACCTGCCCCAGGAGTGGCTAGAGTTAAAAGCCTGAGCTGCTGCAGTGGAGAGGGAAAAGTAGGTCTGGGTTTTAACACCTTCCAGGCAACTCTGTGAGTGTCACACAACAGGGACCTATGACCAGTGAATTATCCAAAGGTGTTATTCAATGCCACAGGCAGAGTCCTACAGAATCCTCATCAGGTAAGCAGAGTAAGCACCTAGCCTTGGATTTGGCTATTTTTGAGGTTAAAATCCTATTAAAAATACTCGACATACATGTATTTTTCTAGAGCTGAGCAGAATTGAGCTGTTCAAAGAAACAGGGATTTACCAAGCTCCCCAAGATAGCTGGGTACATAGCCTCTACTGAAGCTCCCCAGATGCTAGCCCTATCTTCCTTGGAGTCCTTTAAAAATCCTGGATCTGGTAAAAACTGATTTACAAAGGGTTTTTAGAGTCTTAGGAAATAATAAATCATAGTCTGGATACTTCAAATGGGATCCACTTACAGCTGGGACAGATTCTTCTGTTTTTTCTCTTTCAGGTAAATCCTTCTGTATATATCTCAGGCTCCATAATTTATCATTTGTGAACTCCATAAATTACCATTCTAAAATTCACTGAGTGCTTCCCAGGCAGTGCAATATTCTTTGACCACCTTGCTGTGTATCCTTTTGCTGGTGGGTTTCACAAGTTCTCTTAAAGTAGGTCAGTGAAATGTCCTCTCTGCTGAGTTTTTTTTCCTTTGAATCAACCTCTCTAGAACAGCCTCGAGCTGCATTGTGAAATCCGTCCAGGACATAATGTATAGCAGTATATGGGATACAAGATTCATTGACTTAGCTGGGTTTAAAAAACTAATCCTTGTTCCCTAAATCTTTGATGAGACATTATTTTAGCTTGAAATGTTGTGTTGTGTGGCATGTAGTAATTCTTCCTGGGGTATAAAATTTTATTTCTGCTTCAAGCCTGTTTTGGAAACCTTGGCACTTTCAGCTTACTGCAGTCAACTGCCACAGTATGAAAAGTCCTTTGTGATACTGAAAAAGCAAGGTGCCCCAGTGCTGTGTGATGTGAAAACTCAATTAATTACAGGAAGGAGCAATATATGATAATTTCAGAATTAAAATATTATCAGTGCTGGAAGCACAGAGGTAAATCCTCTGCTGAATCCAGTATGCAGAGCAGAGGAGTGACCGACAGATTCAGAGGATTGCTCTAATCCCAGGTTGCTGGGAAATCAGGCCACTGCATAGGTTAGAGGACCCACTGAGAACTGGTGTGACCCCCAGGAGATGGATGCATCAAGCTGCAGGGACACAGTGTGCTTGGAAAACACTGTCAAACACTGTCCCACCCAGTGGAGACCCTCCCATCCAGGAATGTGGGCAGTTCAACAGCAGGAGAGAGCCTGGATATTGTCAAGAACCCATCCTTATTTTATCTGAGCTGGCTCCTAACAGTTGGATCCCCTAATCTGCTTACAGCAGATCATATTTTCCTTACTTTGAAAGTTAAGTTTAAAAGAAATTGTCAGAAGTCTACAAGCTGAATATTTTGGGAACCTTTTAAAGCTAATGCTGTTATAAATGCAAGGTTGGAGATTTGGAGACCTCTCCTTTCTTGTTTTTGTTTCCCACTTAATTGTTCAGCATCACCTATTTTTGATTTGCAGGCAGATGTCCTAAGCTCCAGTACGTGTATTATCCTTATTACCATAGCACATTCTTGTTTAATTATTTTTAAACATCCTGACCCATTATAGATTAAAAGTCATGAATGAGGTTAATGTATAATTAATGAGAAAGGATGTTCATGGTGACAGCTCAGAATAATGATGAATGAGCTGAACAAGAGATCTGACGAGCTGTCCAAGGTCAAATTGCACATGGGAGTGTTAATGTTGCCTGACACAGCTTTATTTCTTTCCGATTTCCTATTTTCAATGGATTTGTTATTCTTGCAGAGCTGTTAAGCCATTTAAAGGGATGGGAAGGTGTCCTCTGTAAGGACACCTCTAAGTAAGGAGTGCTCCTTGCTGGTAGTCCTTTACACCATCTGCCATGAGGTATCAGATCCAAAATCCACTCTTTTCTCTTGAAAATATCCATTAGATTCAGAGGACAGTTGATCAGAGGGGAGAGGAGGGAAGAAGGTAAGAAAAAACACCTGCAAAAGGCCTTAATTATTGACTCAAAGGAAAAAAACTCATACCCATTTCCATACAGCAAATACTCCATCTACTGGAATAGTTATTTGGTGACAGATTGCAAACAGCATTTTTCTGACTGATTTTTCTCACAATTTTTGTCAAGATTTCGGGGTTTCTGATACCATGAGAGTCTTGCTGTTTTCCCCAGAGAAATCATGACCAAAATCCGATGTGGAATAGTAGCTGACTGGTGAGACTAGTATAGAAATTGTACGTTGAAAATCAGAATTCATGGAGCTGAGGTGTCCTGTGATCCAAGGTCCTGTCCTGTGACCCAAATCCTGCAGAACAAACACTGAAAAAAAAAAAAGGTTTTACAGCAGCAGCAATTAATTCTGCCCTTTCTCCTAACTTAAAGGTAGGTTTCTTCACCAGTAGCTTTCCCTGGAAAACAAGGAGGATGGATAGATTGTGCATCAGAATTGAGGGCTGCCTGCTGACTTCAGGGTTTGTTGCTCTGGACTGTGGACCCAGCCTGGTGAGTGCCTTGGAAATGGGCAATTTGTCTCCTTGCCATGTTTTCCACCCAGTCTTAATTTACAGTTACCTGGGGGAGGAAGGAAAGGTTTTCTGTCTCTCCAATCATTTGCCATGTACGTTGCTGCTGCTTAATTTGTTTTCTTTGGTCACTGTTGTCCAAGTTTGTGCTCCTCTCTCAATCATGCATGGAGGTAACTGAGTGCACTCCCCATCTTTCTGCCCTCAGCATTCTGCTCTACCAAAAGAAAATAGCACAAAAATACTGAAGATTTTATTTTTTTTCCTGGACAGTCAAGATTCTGAAAACACTGAGACATTTTAAGCCAATCAGGAACATAACCCAGGGTCTTCCTGAGCTTCCCTCAGCGCTGAAAATGAAAGAGAAATCCCACAAGCTGTAGCCATGTATCAAATGTGATAATGATTGTGTTAAATTGCTAAGAAAAAAAAAATTCCCACAATGTATTAAATGTGCGAATTTAGGAATTGCTTTTGTTTTGTCACATTCATAAGTTTAGTGCTTGCTTAGATGAAGATGTATTTAGCAGAATATTTATCTGCTGGTTTTTGTCCATAAATAGGATTAAGGCAAGCTAGAAACAAGCAATCCGTTTATTTCCCACTGTGCCACCTGCAAAGTGTGGTAAATTACTCTGCACACACTGTATCACTGTGTGATTTTTTTTTTTTTTCAGTTAAAGGTTAAAAAGTATCTGAAAATGGGCAAAAGTAGCAAAATACAGCACAAGCGTGGCATTATGCATGCTGTATACAAAGAGCACCCTGTTCAAGTCAATCAGAGCATGTGAGACCAGCCTCAGGCCGGAACCTTTGCAAAGATTGGGTCCCTCCAAGGCAGGAGAGTGGATCCAGGGTCCTTGTGAGAGGAGGCATCAGTGGGATCACAGCACACCAGACAACTGCCCCAGCCCCTGATTTGTAGTTCAGGAACTTCCTTTGGTAGACAAAGTGTGCCTTCACTTCCATGGATGCTATCCCAGAAAACACCTGCAGTGTTTCATGCTCACACATCCAAGGACAGACCCTGAGTTCAGGTGTTTCTGTTGGAAGCCAGAGGGTCCCTTTACTACCTGGCAGAATAAAGAGGTTCTATAGGCAGATGCAAACTTGGCTGTCTCCTGCAGCTTCACTGGCTCCTGGCTCTGCTGGGGATCCAGGAAATTTTCCTTTGTTTTCTGCCTCAGTGGAGAGCAGAGCATTGATCCCACCCAGCTCTGCAGCCAAGAGGAGGCAAGGGCAGGAAGGAAATGAGTTTACTCTGCTTTCCACAGCACTTTCTGTCACTCTAAAACGTCATAGATACGAAATTTTGCCTGGAATAAAACACAACCATGTCACACATCTGACATCAGGGACTAAGTGTCCAAAATATATTTATTTTCTCCTGCTGGATTTTCCCTTCTGCTTCCTATATTTTCTTTCAGCTGCTAGGTTTGAGATTGACCCAGTATTCAGGTTAGACAAACCTCACATGTTCTTCTTTGAAGGTGTAATTCTTTATTCATGTTTATTGTTTTCCTGCAGTACTGTTTCCATTACCTTTTTTCTCCCTGTTTTTGCCATGAAGCCTGCTGAAGAAAAATCTTAAAAACAAGGAAGACAAGATAAGCAATACCCTCTCTAACAAAAAATATCCGTGAATTCTGGCAACTTTTGAAATGTGAGTTAAAGAGCAAATATTCTTCTTAGTTCTGAACAGAAACCTTCCCACCCATTTGGAAAAGGGCACTACCTCTGACATGACTTATTGTCATTCCTAGATGTCCTTCAGTAATGACTGATCCAACAGCACCCTCCAGGCATAAGACTTTATCTTGATTGGGATGAATTGCCACCAAGCACTTTTTTTTAGGAGGAAATAAGAGAGCACCTGTCCCACAGGTACAACCCCACCTGGCACTGTGGAAGTTGTGATTGCAAGAACTAATCCTTGTGAGCAGTAACACAAGCGTCTGAAAGGATGAAAAAGCTGCGTTTGGGGTCTGGGTGGGGTTGGTTTTGTTTTCTTTGTTTTGTTTTTTGAAGGGAGTAGAATCAGGGCACCTACATTGGAAACCACAATAAGCAATGTCCCACTTGGAGAGGGTGGCAGCATTTTGGTGTGGGCCACGTGGCCATGTGGTGTGTATTGGTTGCTAACTCATTAATTCTGAGCAGAGTTTCAAAAGCTGGTTTGAAGCCTAAATGGCTGGCCTGTGCCCATCCTTCTCTTCTGTGCTGCCTCGTGGCAGAAAATGTTGAGTTTCACTATTCTTTTTAGCAAGTGAATCTCTCCTTTATTTTTGTGTTAGAATTAAAAAATCCCCATGTAACCAGACCCTGGGTCACTTATCAGTTAAGCCACAGGACACTGCAGGAGCTCTTTGCTGAGAAGGGCTCTGTTCATCC
Source organism: Corvus kubaryi (assembly GCF_017639235.1). Taxonomy (NCBI): domain Eukaryota; kingdom Metazoa; phylum Chordata; class Aves; order Passeriformes; family Corvidae; genus Corvus; species Corvus kubaryi. The sequence goes on along the minus strand of NW_024581115.1, from coordinate 1,675,105 downwards.
CCTCCCATCATTTCCTCTGCACTTGGTATCCCACAGCCTTTCCCCCTCCATGCAATGTCAGCTCTGAATAATTTTTTCCTGTCCATCTGAGCAAGTTTGAGGTGGGTAAACACTTGTGTTTCTAATTCAGGGGCTGGAAACTGTCACTGTCTCTCCCAGTTCAGTACCTGGAGTGTTAATCCGAGAAGTAATTAACAGGATGGAGTGTGATGCTAATGGAGTGAGCCCTGTGCCAAGGCTTGGAACCACACAGGAGGGAGGGGACCATGATTCTGGCATGTTTTCCTCCTCAGCATATGTGCCAGATCCTGGGCTCTGCCTTGTCAGTAAAAGCCTGGCTTCTAAGTAACACTTCAGGGTATTTTTGTCATTGATGCTGTGAATATTTGCAACAGCCAAAATAATTTGGATAAGCCTGTACTGGTTAGTTACCATGGTCACCTAATAGGCAGTGGCTTTGGGAAGCCTTTGGCCAGGTGTAAGGAAGGTTTTACTGTGCCTTCTGCTGGTAAATATGGATGGAAAACATGTAATGCGGTTTCAAGCAGTATTTATAGTTTTGCAAATAAAATTCCCTTAATCCAGACCAAATGTTAGGATTTCAAGGAGTTGTAACAGAGGTACAGACAAAGCTGGAGTTGCTTGTCAGTGAAATGGCTTCATGTTAGAAAACAAGACTGAATGTTTTCTCTTTCTTCTGATACTCAGTGTTGAGATAAAAGGCTTAATGCCCAAATTAGACAAGTCAAGTATTCTGTTTGTTTGTCATCCTCAGCATTGACTCACAGAAGCTGTAGAACATGAGCACACATATTTTTGCATTACAATTTATTGAAAACTTTTTTTTTTTTTCCTTTTTTTTGGCAAGAGAAAAGCTAGAGCCCACTCTCCCAGCAACAGAATCAGCCAACCTTAAGGAGTGGAGGGCAGCTGGAAATGACATTGAAATACCCTGTAGGATGCTGGGAAAGGTAGAAAAGGGGAAATAAACCCATATTGCTTACTGGGGTTGTGGGAATGTTCTCAGTGTCATGTCAAGCCAGAAAGGTAGAAAAATGGAAATAAATCTAAATTCCTGGTTGGGGTGGTGGGAAGTTTCTCAGTGTCTTGTCCTGCCTTTAACAATGTTTGGTGCCTTTAGAGGAGGGACAGACCTTGCTGCCTCTCAGTCAGCTTCAGCCAGTTGGTCCCTCTGGTCCTCAGCCTTCTCTGGCTCTGAGCCACCAGCATTTGGGCTCACAGCTGACACAGGGACACCAATGCTTTGGTGGCAGGGCATGAGCACCCAGTTATGTGACTTACGTGACTGCTACATGTGGCCCCTACATAGCCCAAGGGAGCTCACCCTTTACTCTCCAGCTCCCAATCTAATGACGAGCTTTTGAAGTTCATCCTGGAATTTTGACTGCTAAAAGAAACATTTCTCAAATCATCCCCCCTCACGGTTATTCCTTTTTCCATATCTAGTGAACATTCCTGCGCAGTTTGCTTCACAAAAAAAGAAGATATATTTGAAAAGTTCCACTGTTCAGTATGGAAGAAAAACTGTAGCTTGTAAAACAGAGCAGTCATTTTTGGGCCAGCTGTACTTGGTAGTCTGTTCAAGTTGGGGGATGCTGAGCTTGTGGGTAGAGCTTGGCAGAGTGAGGCAGCAAACTCGTTTGTAACACCCTCATTATTGTCCCTGTTCTGTTCTCTCACTAATTTCAGCTATTAAATAAATGAGTGATTATGCCAGATGAGTTTTTTTGTGTGAGAATATCTTCTCCTAGCACTGCCATCTTTTAGTGGTAATTATGCAGTCATACAGCTGTTGCTTGCAGGCAGGTTTGAAATAATATTTTTATAAGTTGTATAAATCACACCATAAAAATAAATTAAGAGACAAGAGCCTAGTCTGAAGACAACAGAGAAAAAAAAGCTGGGGATATGGATTATGGAATACCTGGAGAGAATACAGTCAGTGCTGACTATAACTGGGCTATGTAGTCACATGATTCCAAAATAGAATCATAGAATGGTTTGGGTTGGAAGGGACCTTAAACTTCATCTGGTTCCACCCCCCTGCCATAGGCAGGGGCACCCTCCACTATCCCACATTGCTCCAAGCCCTGTCCAGCCTGGCCTTGGACACTCCCAGGGATGGGGCAGCCACAGCTTCTCTGGCCAACATGTGCCAGGGCCTCCCCACCCTCACAATGGAGATTTTCTTCTGTAAATCTAATCTGAATTTCCCCCCTTTCAATTTGAAAGCATTCCCTCTTGTTCTGTCATTACAGCTCCTGATGAAGAGTCCCACTCCAGTTCCCTGCAGCCCCTTCAGGTACTGGAAGGTGCTCTGAGGTCTCCACACAACCTCCTCTTTTCCAAGCTGAACAGCCTCAACTTTCTCAACTTGTCAAGTCTAAACCAATCAATTAAGGCTCTGGAGCTTAAAAAAGAATTCCACAGATGCTGAAGTGTCCACACCATGGGCAAATGAAGTATTTTTAATTTCTCTGCTCAGATTCACAGTGAAGAGTGGGGGAAAAATTCCTGCTGCAGAAAGTCAAGTAGATGTGTCAGGTTTTGGAAGATAAAAGCAGACCAGCATGAAAGTGCTGAGAAACCCAAGCCCCCAACAGTCCCAAGCTCACGAACTCCACATGCAACACTTTGCTAACACATTGACTCATACACTTGGATGCAGGTCCTTCCCAGCATATGGTCTGAAATGGGTCTCTCCTGTAAATTTCATGGAGTTATTTTCTTTATGGCTTTATTCTTCCAAAGCCCAGTAAAAATGCCTGTTCTGTTTATTCTGGCTATTTAGCCTAGCAATTATGTAATGCTCATGAAACAGAAGCAGCACATAATTTTTATGCTTCATAATATCTCTCCTCTGGAAAAAGCTGGACACTTAGAGGAATTTTCTTCTCCCAGGATGCTTTTTTGGTGATGACTTTTTGGCAAAACCAAACTGCTGCAGTCTGGCGGGAGTCATTTTGTAACTGATTGACTATTCTGTTTTTGCTTAGGAGCATGCATAGCTTCCATTGCTTCTCTCTTCTGTTTCCCCTTTCTTCTTCCTGAGGTAAATAAGAGATAAATGTCTAATTTTGGCGTTTAAAGCTGCCATATTTCAGGATGGTTTGGTTGGTTGGTTTGGTTGGTTTTTTCTTCATGGGCGTTCTCCTTTTCAAGAGATAATTGAAGAGACTACAAGTGAAAAAAGAAAAGAAAAGAATTTTGTGAGAATTTAGCATTCAGAGGTGTGGAAAGTTCATGGAAATTTTCTATTTCCTGGGTTACCATTCAGATATGTTTCCACCATACAGCTGTGCTTACAATATCATGATGATTTTGTTTAAAAACCATGGATGTCTCAGTTTGGAGACAACTTTCAGGAGTAAACACCCTGGAATGAGCATTTCCTCTAAAGAGAAGGGGCTTCAATAACTCCCTTTTCTTCTGCCAATGAGAAAAATTGATACCAGCAGGTGAAAGTGAAAAAAAAAAGAGAACTGTTTATTAACAAAAAAATAAAGTGGGAGGGTGCCTACAAGGCACAGAAAAGGATTGAATGAATGCTAGATATGAATTCCTAGAAACTTAACCTACACACACACACACAACCACCCACAGCACAACAAAAAAATCTCAAAAACGCCTGCAGAAGAAAAATACACGGGCTGACCTCCTGGCCCAGAAAACAGAATGGTCACTGGTTCCTTTTGTCTCCGGCAAGGGGAAGAGGATGTTATAAATGAAGTCTGTAATTCATGCTGTTATGTATGAGAAAATGAACTGTAATGAAACTATACAGAGCCAGAGTTTCAACTCCCCCCCCCCCCACCCCACCAGCCTGGCTGAGAGGAAAATTTTACAACACTGGAGCAGTTGAAAAGGAAGTTCTTTCAGCACAGAAGTAATCAATAGGTGAGTATTCCACCCCAGGTGGGGTTGGATTTTATCACCGGGACATTAACACTATGATGACTTGATCACTATCTTCTGATATCTACATCTCAGCCGATAAGGAATTGGACATTCCGGGAACTCCATTGAGGGTTCCAGGAATCGAAGACAGACAAATTCATCACCGAAGCTGGACGATTCATCAGACCCAGGAAATGCTTTGTGCAGTCCAACTTCGGGACAAGAAAACATCATGAATATGCTAAATTGCAAGAAGAATAGAATTAATTCGGACTCTGCCCAAGAACTGTATAAGAAGAAACCAGCCGAAGCAGCATTTGTGAACTTGGGAGGTCTGATGCGATAGAGATCAGATCTATGCGTGTTCACCCAGCTCCGACCCCGGGCTCGGAGCTGCTTTTCTCAATCGTGCTTTTCTCTTTTGAGACCGATATTTCGGCCGCATAATAAATTTTATTTCTTTATTAATTCTGATTGGGCTATCTCGTTTATCTCAAGGAGTTCACAGAGCAGCATGGAGCAGAGCATGTGGGAAACCTCTGGCGTTGGTTTTCCTCCTCACAGCAGGCGAAACTGGTGGATTTTGATGGATTTCGCTGGCTCAGTCTTTCCCGGGGGTTTGGAGGCTCCCCGGTTCTCTGGCAGGCTCCCCGGGCCAGAGAGAAGGAAAAAACAACAAAACACTGCCGAGATGATTTGCCGGTGAAAAGCCTCCAGGCCAGCGGAAGGGAAAAAAAACACCAAAAGAAAAACCAACCCCAGAAGCTTCTTGCCTAAATTGGTGAAAATTAACCGAGCAAAGGCAACGAAGTAACAATCCGTGTAGCCGTGGATGGAACCGAACCGCGCAGGAGCCATCCTAAAGCTCCAGCAGCCGCTTCTGGGCACAAAGCAGACAGGGAATTAAGTACTGTCATAAAATCACCCCAAGGCAGTGGGACGCTAATAGAGGGATCCAATCCCAGACTTCTCTCTCATTTTCATGTAGACCCACAGCAGTTCCATTGAAGCCAAAGAATTAGTTGAAAGGAAAAAGACAAAGGAAAATTAAGAGAGTTTTTGGTGAGAAAAGTTTTACATCTGAATTTTAAGAAAATATAAATTAAGTGGAGGAAACAGGTGGAAAATTCTGATTATTAGGCTTGTATATGGAAAACAGACATGGATAAAGACAAAGCCTTTATTTGAATGAGTATTGTGGTTACAGGGATAAATATTTATAGGAAAGGTGTGAATTATTTATATGTGTTCCAAGACAGCAGAGTATAATAGCAGCCTTCCCCTGGATTTGTTACCCTGTAAGCTGGGGATTGCATGCATGGTGATACGGTATCTGATATTAGAGGATTTGTGTTTGACATGAGGAGATTGCAGTGGAGGGAGGGAGAAGCCCCATGTTTGAGTTTGTATTTGAAATTTGTGCAAAGGCCAACAAAAGCTCACAGCTCTGAGTAAAGAACATTCAGGGCCACATAAATCATCCATCTTATGTTATTATGCCACAGTGGCAAATTATGCTGGGTTTGTCTCTGCAGTTAGTGCAACAGATGGCAAAGATTTGTACAACCAGTTAAAATTCTTGGCAAAGCACATTTTTTAAATTTGTAGCTGAAGAGTTGTTTGGGATACACTGGAATATTTGTACCAAATGGGGGGGAAAAAAGCCTAACTTTTTTTATAGTCTCTCTTCCACTTAAAAAAATATAATTTTACACATTTGCCTAACAAGCAGCGCTGTTACACCAGCAGGTCCCATTCATGTTTGCACTGTGGTGGAGAAAACTGCCAGCCTCAAATTATCCAGGAAGCTGTTTTGAAAGGGGAAATGCAGAGCAGGGAGAAATTACCCCTCTTAGGGCTATTCAGGAAATCGGTAATAATACAGGCACATTGTATTTGGCTGCACAGAACAGGCTCACTCTGCTCCTCATTTGCAGATTGATGGTTCCCAAATCTGCCACTCTGGGCCCAGCAGGTGTAAAGGAAAGTTAGACCATATTCCTGAAAGTGGATTCACAAGGGGAATAGTGCGGAGAGGTCTACTCAAACCAAAAACTGGTCTATAGGGTTGCTTCTCATCTTTAATTCATTATTGTGTTACAGTCATACTCTATACTACAAAGGCTGCAATTATGTTGCAGTTCAGGTAAAAATTACAATGCATTTTCAGTGCATTTTAATACATAATTATCTGTTAGTTAATAAACCTGAACAGTTACCTGTTTAGAGGCCTTTTTACTCCAAAGGAATAATTCTGAATACAGGTACCAGCAAAAGCCAGGTATTACAACAAAACTGTACTGTCCCCCATTCATTCTCTGTTATTCAGTGGGGGAACTGGGGCTAATTTTGAAGTCAGTGCAAATCCCTGTTTAACAGCAGTGCAGTTTCCCAGTGATGTTCCAGGGCTTTTTGCTTTGCTGGTTGATTCCTGCACTGACTCACATGTGCAGAGTTGTGTGGGACATGGGTTTGGTCCTGCTCTAGTTTGCTGTTTCTTGAGCAGGTTTTGCAGTGAGAACTGTGCTGAGCAGCACATCCAAAAATGGTGTGGAAAGTAATTTTCAGTGCCACAGGTGCCCTGACCTGCCCATATTCAATGCCATGGCTGAGGGCACTGTGGACCCAAACAGGAGAAGCTGGCATGAGGCTCACACAGGAGGTCTCACCAGACATTGAACAGACTCATAGAATCATTGTGGCCAGAAAATAATAGAATTGCAGAATCATTAAGGCTGGGAAAGAATAGAATCATGGAATCTTTAAGGCTGGAAAAGAATAGAATCATGGAATCATTACAGTTGGAAAAGACCTTCAAGATCATCAAGCCCAACCTTTGACCCAATCCAACCAGCACCCACTAAACCACATGGCAAAGGGTTGCACATCACACAGGCTGTTCTCATTTCCTTCCACTGTCAAAAAGAATCAGCCAAAGGGCTGGGGAGGCTCATGCAGCCTTCTCCATGGCCAAGGCCTCACTTGTATGTGAGGTGCTTCCTCCCACTGGTGCCTCAGTCAGGCAACCCTGAAAGAACTGAGAGGACCTGAAAAGTCCCCTGAAATGCTTGAGCCATGCAACAACATCCCAAGCCTGCCAAGGGCCTGGATTGGGGCAGCAGTGGGGCCAGCAGAACTATCAGCCCGTAGGAGGTTTCTCCAAGGAAGATTCTCCTTCATGCTCAGGGTCCTACCAGTGCCCCATGGTCATCCCCTGCTCGGCTGTGGATGAGCAGTGGGGGATGTGCCACAGAGACACTGTCACAAAAATATCAGAATACTTATTTTTTGGTGGAGAAAAAAATGGGCTATTACGCCTCTGAGGGCCATCAAACCTGGCTTCAAGCTAGGGCTACGTGGATAACTCATTTCTCTTTGATTTGGTTTTTATTTTGTCAGTAAAACACTGCACTGAGATAAAACACAACCCAGAGATAAAACAGATGATGTTTGTTCATTTCTATGAACTCACCCTCAGTAAGGACAGAGGCGAGCAGCCCAGCCTCACTCGAGAGAGGGATTTTTCAACACTTTTGATAAATTTTTTACAGAATTTCTCTCCCAGTTCTTCCACACGACTCCTGCATGCAAAGCAGCATTTCGAGCTTCACTGGATGGTGTGCTCTGTCCTGCTCTGTCCAATGAGCCAGCACATGCCTCTGCCCAAAGGGTAGGAAGTCCTTCCTGGCTCAGGCCTGGATTAGCTGAATTTAAGAACCCAATTCCCAATGAAGTCAATGTAACCTCTGTATCAAAAAGATTTTTGGGAGGCTGCATCTGCAGCACACTGCTGAGACAAAAGACAGAAGCTGCTGCCTCATAACATGCTGAAATAAGAGGCAAAATTATTTTTTTTAATATCGTAAATAATTAATTCCAGATTATGTGACTCCATAATCACACAGAGAATTTTCCTGCTTAATATCCCTCCTTCTCACAGAGTCTCCATGAGGGCAGACTGGATGTTTTAACCTTTAGTGGCAGCTGACCATTCTTCCTGGATTTACGTGGTGCTATGCTATTTGCAACTTTTATATTTTTGGCTGTAATAAATGTTGAGCCTTAACTTCCCTTCGCAGATAAGCTGTAGGTGGAAAAAACACTTGCTAATATTTTACTCATTTTGTTTATTGGAACAGCCCTGGATATTTGTTCAGCCTTGTGGATTTCTACCTAATACTTTCCACAACTTTAAACCACTTCTCAGCATTGCTTCTCAGACAAAAGAATTAAGTTTTGGGTTTCCTCAATCATCTATTTGGTTACAAACCAGTGATTTCCATGCTCCTGGTACCACTTTTTAGGTTTATAACATATTCCTTGGATTTTCATCTGACATATTTATTTCAGTGAGTAGCTGTGGCCTTACATAGCCTTGTACTAAATATGCAAATACTTTCCAGCCATATTCTGGCAATATAATTTAGTAGAAAAAAAAAGTATTTTTTAATCTCAACTAGAATTTTATATTCACTTTTAGCAATGAATTAACATGATACTTTTCCTACTATCTAGCTGCAAAATGAAACATTTCACCTTTGCGGTAGAAAATATTCAAAATAATAATTCAGAGTAATGGAAAATAAAATAATTTTAGGCTGGTTACAAGAATCCCTAAAGCTTTCTGGGGCAAATGTGCAACTGGAATTTTCCTCTTTTAGCTGAGAGTTTAAAAACTCTCTGTTGTTTGTATCACAGGATCTCCCAGTGAACTGCCCTCAACAAAAATCCAGCTGCAAAAGGCAGAACAGACACTGCTCATTATCCTCTTCTTCACTTTAACTGTAAGGCTTCTTTTTTTGGTTGTTATTGCCAGAAGCTGGAATAATTTGATTTGATGGCATCACAGGAGTTTCTCAGGTTCATATGGAATCATCTGGGTCTAATATGATCCAGCTCAATTTCCAAGAAAAAAATCTGATCTTCAGACTTTTCTTGTTCCATTTTTATCACCAGCTTGCTGTATAAGGCATTTTTCAGCAACCTGGCCCATTTTTCCCCTTACCTGATAAAGGAACATCTTGACATGTTCTCAAGAACAAGTAGGGGGAGATTAAAAATACCACAAAATGCAAAAACTTACTCAGCTGGATGAGGTTTTTCCAGTATTGTCATGAACTTCTTTATTCACAGCTGATTTCTCTAAGGATATGTATTCCAGTTAATCTGAGATCTTGCCCAAATGTTCAGTGCTGTAATCGAGGTTTCTGTTAGGGACAGGGGAAAAACAAACAAACAAAAAGAAATGTATGCAAAGCAGTTACCTAAATGAGCAGATATTCTGTGACAACACCACTTCTTTGTGATAAAGTAATTTTAGAAAGAAACTATTAAAACTGCATTCTTGTGCAATTCAAGAGATGGAACTGAAAGTAGTTCTCTTATAGGGTCGGCTTCTCTAAATTTGTATTAGTGCTTAAATTGGTCTGATTTTTGGTTGGAAAAGTGGGACATTCTTCCTGTTTTGTGGTTTTTTAACTTTAAAAAGCTGAAAACCATCCTTCTTTCGAGCAACTCATTAAAAAGGTGACAGAAACAAATCATTGTTTTTCTTCGGAATGAGTCAGTTGAGAGAGAAGGACTAAAAAGAAATCCTCAACCCTCTTATCTGCCATAAGGGGGTAACAAGGTCAAATTAACAACATGACACAGGAGGCCCTGGGGAATTAATTCAGGTCAGCACATGTATGACTCCTGGAGATAAAGAGGGCTGAGAAGGATGCAGGGCCACAGCTTTCCCAAAAAAATGAAAGCTTTGGGGGCTGGGAGGTGGCTGCTCTGTTGCCTATCAAAGGTTTCTTTGATGGGCTTCCTTTTAGGAAAAAAGATGCTGCCAGACCACTGGTTTCTTGTGCTGCCTTAATGACTCTGTTTAATTCTCCTGGTAAGCGCTTGAAATGTGAAACTGGGATGGAAAAGAAAGGGAGATAGGTGAACAAGATCAATGACTTTTAATTTTCTCTGATGTGTCTTTGGATAAAAAAATAAATTTCCTGGAACGGAATTTGTTAAAATAGAAATTGATAGTGCTATTTTTCATCCTGTGAGACTTTATTTACTACAAGAGTAGAAAATCTATTTCTTCCTATAATGGCAAGAGTTCCATTTTTAGCCTTTTTTCCTAAAGGACCAATACTTGTCTCTTCCTTCATTCCCCCACTCCTCTCCTCCATGATTTGAGTGCATTGAGTGAGTCCAGCCCAGCCGGCAGAAGGGTCTCAGAGGCAATCAACTGCTGGGGATGTCACAGGAGGAGGTGGCTGGGTGAAGTCACTGAGAGCACTCTTTTGAGGAAGGGGCTTTTAGGAGAGCTCTGACCCTTTTCTACTGTCAAATAACCAGCACAGAGAGAGGTGTTAGGAAGAATTCAGCTGCAGAGAGAGCCTGCAATTGGATCTGGCTTCTTCTCAGCCCTCAGGACAGGCACCCACAAGGTGCAGAGCCAGAGCTCTCCAGCCATCTCCCACTGCTTGAGGGCAGACCCTGTGCTCTGTAGCCAGGGCTGTGCAGGTAGTTTGTGTTTTCACAGTTGTTCAATCTTCTTGCTGTCCCTTTCTGTCAGCCTTGTTTTGGGCAGGTTGCTAACAAAAATTCCAAGCAGGATTTTAAGAGAGAGCAGGATTTTAAAAGCGGATGTTGACAAGAGAGGAAGCATCCAATTGTTGCAGTGGAATAGAGGGAGGCTGGCCGAAAGAGGAGAAACTCCATTGGGTCTGAGCAATTGATTTCCTGGCTCACAGGTGGCCTCCTCAACTCCTCAAAATAGTCTCGTGATCCTTTGACAATGTTTCCTACAACAGAAAATTTGCCAAGAGCACCAAGAGCCTCATTAGGCAGGGTTTTTGGTCAGCCAGGGTTGAATTTGGGAGTGTTCACGACTTCCTGGCAGGAATTGCTCTGTTCTCCTGTCCTGGCAGTAGGGAAAGGGGAACGAGAATAGCTTTGCTCCCCACTGCAGTAGCATGAAATTAATACCACTCACTGCCCTGCTCTCCACTGCATGGAAGCTGAAGCGGCTGAATCCCTCCAGCCAGAGATGGATAAAAAGCTGGAAAACCTTGTCCAGTTATTCCCCAAGCTAAAAAGGAAATAAGTCTGTTGTAAATGGGTAAAATTCTCCAAGATGAGTGCCCAGGAAGGAATAAACTAATAAAAGTGTCTACCCTGAAGAAGAATACTTATAACTTCTGAGGCTGAAGTGCTTTTCATGCTTTAAAGGATGGGGCATTTTGAACAACACTTAAGCTAAATTGTCTGGTTTATAATATGAGATGGTAAATCCCATCCTCCTCACAAATTAAGTCCATGCCCTGAAATATGTGAAGTAGTTAGCTTTTGAGTTGGGTCTTGTTAGGTCAATAATCAAATAATATCTTCATATCTGTTTTTCATGTTTCAGAATAATTATGCTTATAGGTATAAATATTAATTTCTGCTCAATATGTATGCGCTTTGGAATCCCGAGGTGTGAATAACATTATCTAATTGCAGAAGCTATAATATTAATTAAATTCTGTCAGATAATTTTTAACTGGGTGTATTATGAGTCAGATATGTGCCAGCAGGAGGGTTTTCTGCAGAGCTGTGTAATGCTCTTCGAAGTTTCCCTCTGGCCAGGAGGATATCACAATGTACAGCTGCTGGCATAACGGAAGAGAAATAGAAAAGGGCTTTGTGAGGCCAGAAAGGCTTTATAATTACTGTACCAGATATGTTCCGTGTAGTTAATTCTACTTCCCTAGCAACCTGATTAGTATCTTAAAAGCAGTAATTTTCAAAATCATTACAAGTTGACCAACACTGAGATAATAATGTTTATGTTATGATAAATGGGTGCTGCTCTAAAAATGATGTAAAGTGTATTTTGCTTCTTTCTGTCATTACCCAAAATCTCCAGAAAATTTGTACACTGTGGAGAACAGCAAGGAGAACAGTGGACATGACTGTGTGCACCCATTTGCTTCTTAGCAACAGATTAACATGCTAAAGTCAGTTTTGGGAGGGTTTCCTGAAATCATAGGAAATAAAACCTACAGGCTTTACCTACAGGAAAGAGCCACCCCAGCCAGAGTCAGTTCAGTGTGTTGCCACTCTCTGATATTTGACTTATATTGCTGTGCCACTTCCTTTGTATTTATAGAAATATACAACTTAATCATTTGCTAATGAGCAATGCATCTACATAATTAATAGCCCCAGTGTGTGTTTTGTCTCTCTCTTTTCCGAGTCCAGCTTCCCGCATAGAAAAATTTCATGGAGGGATCATACAAATGCAGGCACTTCATAACCTCTGGTTTTGAACTTCTGAGGTTCTTGTCTGAAGCTCCATGGGATCCTCCCCAAACAGAACTCCCAATATGTTCATCCTGGCTGAGTGTTTTAACTCTCAGAACAGCCAGAAGGTGTCTGTGACTTGATAAACACAGCACAGGCCAGGCAGCACATCCCAATCCCACACCACTCCCTGTCTGCTCTGTGCTTGGCAGTCATGCCCACATTTGTTACAGCTGATTCATCTTTAAGTGAGATTCATTGATACATCATTTATCTGCTTTTTCTGCTGGAAGAAACATTAAAGAAAAAAGAGATTCCTGTGCCATATGTAACCCAGAAATAGATTAGTTTAAGACAAGAGTTTTAAGGAGAACATCTGCTAGCCTAGCTTGGTTTTTTTTTTTCCTTTCTTAAATATGCAAACAACAATGGTTACCTGATTTCAAATCGAGATGCATCATGAGTACCAGGCTGTTCATCCATTCGGACCAGCAGTCACTGTTTAACTCTCTTATTCTGGTCACAAAAGGCTTTGATTTTTTCTTCCCATGAATTTTTTTGCTCAACTCTATAGTTGCCATACCTGAGTTTTGTCCCCTTTTTACTGTTTGCTGTTTGTGTGTGGTGGCATCCAGCTGGTTAATTGAGCCAGGTCACAGTGTTTCTGATTTCTGACTAAATGCCCCGGACTTTTTAAACAAGGAGTTAGCGGTGAACTAGCAAACATTCTGGCTCCCCCAGGAATATCTTTGTTTGCATGAGAATATATTCATACAGGAACAGCCACTCCCCAACCATTTGTGCAAACAAAACATGTTTTCTTGAATATTCATGAACAACACGGGGCACAAACACGGCTGAACCAAACAGCTGCTCAGAATTCATTAACCCGTTCTGTAAACAGAGTTTGGCAGCATTTGACCAGCTCTAGGTACTGCTGTCTGACAGGAGCACAAACGAGCTGAAATGTTGACAGTAGTAACAGCAGATTAAAAAGTAAAAGTAATCAACGATGCATTTACATGCCCACTACATCTTACTGTGTGTAAAGGCCAATGATGATTATGAGCCTAATTCCACTTTTTTTGCCTCTTCGATGATGAAAAGCACTAACAAAATAACACATCTCATTGGGAGCCTTTTCTCAGGCTACTTTGGCTGTTTCATCTCTTCAAGTATTTCCTTCATTATCTTATTTCCATCCTGCAGTCTTGATTGCTGGTATAAATTTGTTGCATGAAAATGGTTCCTTTATTAAATATTCTGCTTGATTTCTTGGTCTTTTTCCACCACTGGTGTCCATTGTTTCCAGCAATGAGCAGAATGGTGTCCCAGGACTGGAAGTGGAACAAAAATCACCTTTTTTAGTTTGTGCTGTCTCATCTGTCTCTTGTTCAGCTGCCCAGGATGGTGCTGCTCTGCTCAGAAATGCCAGTATTTCAGCTGGAGAGAAGCAGAATGTGGCTCTTTAACAATGAGCAAAACTTTCCAGGTTGGTGAAGAAAGTGGCAAGGAAAAACAAGTCTATGAGGGCTGTGGTGATTAAAAAGGCAGACAAGTTTTGAAGCGTAAACTGGAAACTATCCTCAATTAATTCTTGAACTGCTGACTTCCTAAACCAATTTAGTCATTCATCCATGAAGCTAAAAGGAGTTAGTTGCTGTTTATGTCTAGGAGAGTTGTGGAAGCTCCTTTTTGTTGGGTTTGTTTTGTTTTGCTTGAATCTGCATGTAATCACTTTGCCTGCTATGGTTTTTTTGTGTGCAAAAGTGCAAATTAAAAGTGTTTCTGTGATTTCTGGAACTGTAAGTGAAAATCTCCGAGAGAGAAATTAAATTCATTGCCCTAAATTGAGCAGATCCTAATTTCTCTGGTATTGTACAAACAGAAATAAAATGCAGTGTTGTTACCTGTGGGGTGTGACATGATTCAATTGGTGTGATGCTGACCTAATAATGGCAAGGTCTGTATTTTAATAATTGCACCACAACCAATTTGCCGTGTTGGCTTGTGCAAACTGTGGTTGCCCCATACAAAAGAATAGGGAAAGAGAACTGTAATTATTTTTTTGGATTTACATGAAGCTAAATTAATCATATCATTATATGTATTTTCCAAAATAAGTGAAAGACAAGGCACTGTGTGAATCTCACTTGTGACCCTCTGGGGCTTTTTCCTCCCTTTCAATCATGTCATCTGTGCTAAACAGGAAAATTCTTGCTCCATCCTCACTGTCCACTTCCTATGGAGCACCCCCCCTTTTTTGCTATTGCTCAGTTACCCTGTTATGATAGCAAGGCAGATGCAGGTACTAACAAGTTGGAGATTTGTACAAAGTAATACAATTAAGTTGCCTCTGCTCGTTCAGTTTGCCACATTAAGTAAACATTCATGAGAATTATTCACAAGAAGGTGGAATACATTTGGGAAAAAAAAGTGCATATTTGCATAATGCAGTGAATTTTTCAGCTTTTGTGCCCTGCTGAATGTAGATGAGATATTCATTTAAGGAGTTTACAATTCTGCATCCATTCTAACATCTGTTTATAATAAATAGCTGTGACTAGTTTGAAACAAGGAAGGTGATCTCCACAGCCCTTGGGCATTAACTGCTGCCAGCAGATACATTTTTAGCCTACCCTGTTTATACTGAAAGAAGATGTTTGCCATGGAAACCTACATGTTACAATAAACCATCACATTCCAAAGGGCAGGGAAGCTTTGCAGTGAGCACCAGGAATGTATCATCCAGTGCTTTTTTTCTAAAATTATCTCTTCTAAATAGGGTTCTTAATATTTCTGATTGATTTGATGAGGATTGTTCTGATCACTCAGTTTGTGCGGAGAATGGGAACTCCCATCTACAAAGCATTAACTTCCTTTGAATCCTCTTTTCCCTCCAAATTCCAGATTTTTCTGTAAAGGAAAAGCCTGAAAAATATTTTGAAGTAGGTGGATCTGTTTCTCATGGACAGCAAAAATAGTTTTGCTTTTTATTTTGATTTCCCATGAGATGATGTATAATTGAATATTAAAAAATACAAAATCATTGAAATTTTCAATTTGAGAAATGTGGATGTGAGTTGTTTTGGATTTGCCCTTATGTTCTTTTTGCTCTCTTATTGAAAAAAAATCTAGTGAATTTCACATAATTCTCTTTCTTTCCCTTCCACTTCATGTAATGGAAAATCCAACTTCTGGAGGGCATGGGGTGCTTATCAAAAGAATATAATAAAGATTGAAACAATGGGAGCACATTTTTCTTCTTTTTCTTTCCCTCACTTCCCTCCCCACTGCTCATCTTTTGTCTGTAACTGTCTGAGCAAGTCAGTGTTTGGCAGATACCCTGGTGGGTCTCATGTTCTGGTGTCCTGTGGCCATTGCGCAGCCCCACAGCCTATTTTGGGAGCTGCATAATGGACTCCCACGCTGGAATTCCATCCCCTCCTGCACCCAGATGACTTTTCCTGAGCTGCTTTGCCACAGGACACTCTGACAGGATGTGATGGTGCTGAGCTGAACAGTGTGCAGGAAACCTGCTTTGTGAGAGATGGAACAGGCTGAACCCAGCCGCTCTGAGATCACAGGAACCATGTGTGAGGCACAGACATCCACTGATTATTTCTTATACCCAATCCTCTTTCTGCTGGCTTACACCTCACTTTTGAAGTAGTTTCTTTCAAAAAGTATTTCAGTGCATGAAGGGGGTAAACAGGGCTTTGCTGCAGCCAAAACAGATGAATAAATTAAAGCCATAACTCTTACAGAAAGCAGGTTAATAACCAATGTGGCAGACACTGCTGATGTTAAACCTGCTTTGAAGTCTGTTAAGTAGTTAAACTGGGATTTCACATTAAAAAAAAATGTTATTTACATTTGCACATGCTAGCCCAGCTTTTGTTAACAGCACTGGAAGATTAGATGTAAATGATCTGAGGCCAGTAATATAAATGCAACGGTCTGAAGACATTTCTCAAGGAGGCTATTTCAAGACTGGAGGAAAAAAAACCCATTCAAATTCCCAATCATGTTCCAATCATCCAAAGCATATTTCCAGATGCCAAAACAATCTCAGCCAGCAAAAGTGAAACTCATTTGCTCAAGCTTCCCATTTGCTGAGCTTGCCTAATAAGACACTTGAGACCTAAGTTTACATTTTTACAATGAAAATTAGATGGAATGATGCAAAGCCCTTCTTGATGTCTCTTCCCTTGATGTTTCTGCTTCTCTGATTTGGGGTGGTTTAACTACAACATCTGCATCTTCCTCAAACTCTGGACTGCAGTGCTGTTCTGATTACTGCTTTGGGGGGGGAGGGGGTTGGAAATAATTCTGGGAAGTATTGGGATTTTAAGAGAATAATGGGTAATGTATGGAATCTATCATGTTGTTTTCCTGTTTCAAATCTTTGACCTGAGTTGGGTATGACAGATGTGGTTGGATTTGTTGTCTGTCCTTTAGGTTAAAACTTCTTCTTAGGCCTGGAGTCAGGTCTTGGATGAAGTATTTGATTTTAGGCGTCTAAGAACTTGGGTTAGGAATTCAGTCCTCACCAGCAGCGTGGGATCCACACTGTGCCTGTGTGGACTCATGGACCTCTCCCAGATTGTGGAGGGGGTGTTTTTATTGCAGACAGGCTGATCAGCAGCTGAAAGGGAAGTAGGGTACAGCCTGTTCTCTGGGGATAATTGTGCCAGCAGTTACACTATTTTTCTCCAAAGCCTTATAAAAACATCAATTTATTCTCACAAAGGACAGTCAAGATGAGTGGGGCCTTGGGTCATATTTTGGCATGAAATCACTCTTATTTTAACTCTGGGCAACTTTTAGTGACTTTTCTTTCTCCTACCATGAAAAGCTCAAATAATCATACTTCTACTTAGAATTAGACTTGCTCTATTCTCTTTTGCCTGATCAGTGACCACTTTCTAGATACCCAAAGAAGAGTTTCCATTCTGAAAACAGGTTAGATTTTCTGCAGTATTTCCTGCATTTTAAGGCAAACCAGAAGCTTGACCACTTTTGAACCACACACCAGATTCTTCAATCACGACCAATCTCAAGCAAAAAACAGTACAAACCTAATTTTGCTTTCAATGGGAACAGTAAGGAAAAAAGGATTATTTTACTAAATATAATTCAAATAATAGACATCTTCTGCAAGTGATAATTGAACGTGCTATTAGGAATGCAAATTAAAATGGAGAAATAAGAAAAGATTTTAAAAAGTTAAAATAAGCAAATATTAAAATTAAAAGAGCCAATTGAGGTCCTTATAATCTGGTTTTGAAAGGTTTTCATCAATCAAGCTCTATTGGGCTTCACTGAGAGCCCTGGTCCCCCAGTACTACTGATAATCAAACCACTACTGCTTTTAACTTTTAAGCAACTATCAGATGTTTTTTGGCTGGATCAGATTAAAGAGAAAAGAAACCCCGAAGGAATTTGCCTCTCACTGATTTTAGCTTCATTTGAAAAATCTTAGTCTCTTTGTTTACTCTAGCTTTAAATACCTTAAGTCACATCTTCTATTTGCTTTTCTTAAGGTGAAAATTGATATTTGAAGCACCTCAACAAATTAAAATTTCTTATGTGTGAATTTCTGAGGTTTTTAGACTACACTTTTGTTTGTTTTTTTCTCTCTTTTTTTTAGTGCACTTTCATTATCATTGCACCTTTTTCCATTTTGGGGGCTAGGTTGGATTATAGCCCCACTCTATCACTTAAAAAGAGTTTTAAAACCAGAAGACACAGCACAGTTTTCAATAAATACCTTCATTAAAATCCTGAAATGAAAGTTCCTCACATAATTTATGAGGCCTTTGAATAGCATCAGATGAATATCCCAGTGATTGATTCTGGTCACAATCCACATATTAAAGAGTTTTTCAGCACTCTGGAAGTCGTGCAGCCTTTCACAGGGGCTTTGTGCATGCCTGTTCCCTGAGAGGTTCATAAAGTCAGGCCTTTGGGAGCATGGCTGGCCTGAATACCAAGGAGTAGACCACAAAAAATGTGACTGTTTGGGTCAAATTGATTTTGTATTGTACCAGTGTGAATCTGGCTTCAAAAAGGATAGAGGCAAAATAGAGGTATTCTGTCCAAAATTTATTGGAAACACATCTCAAGCCAAATCACAGATCACGTGTCCCTGTCTGAAAACCCAAAGCTGTGTCACTAAACTGGTGTCTGTGCCATGTCCATCAGTCAGTTCCCTAAAAACCAGACTGCCACAGATGGATGCCCATTCCTATAAAGCTCCTTTTTGTTATAGCTCTTGTTTTACCCAAAGTGGTAAAACCTCACTTTGTTAGAGGAAATTTTCTGGAAAGAGGGGATCACTGATCCCCAATGGTTTCAGAGAAAAAGAGCTTGGGATTTTCAACAACTCATACAAATGTTAGTGCCTGGCTCCCAGCCTTGGGCATCATGCTTACTTTGGACTTTTGAAAATGTCAGTCCCAATACGTTTATGCTTCTTCTTTTCCTGTTTGTCAAACTGAAAGTATTTCCACCTTTTAATTGTCAAGATGAGCTCAATCAGATAAATACGTGTGGAAATCCTTATTTACTGGACTCTAACTGTATAATGCATCCATAATGTTTTAACAGTTAACATAAAACATAATGGTCACTCAGCTATTTTTGGAAAGCAATGCATTACAGGAGGGTTGTCCATTTGATTAAATTGAAACATGGTTTAAACATTCATTTGCTGCTGGCTAGAAGGCAGAGCAGCTGGTGTGGAGCATTTTGACATTATTCTTCCACGGCTGCTGCAAAGCTCCTGCTGACATTAAACCTCTTGATGCTCAGCAGAGATGTCACCACCAGCACTGGTCAAATACCAGGTGACTCCTGGTGTAATTCCATACCAAACTGGGTGGGTGGAACTAAAGCAGTTGGAAAACTAAAGACACCATTAAATGGCAAGGTGGCCTATCCTGCAAAGTAGAGAAATGTCTCTCTGAAATGAGGCTTGAGTCAAGCTCAGTGAGCTTGTAGAAACTGAAAGGACTCCAGTTTAGGCTTTCTGGGATGTGCTGCTGCAGCTGGTGGACGTTTGCAGTGGCATGTAGGAGGTGTCAGCAGAAGTGTCCTGCTAAAAAGTCTCCCTGACAGGACTACACTTGGAATGACTCCTTCAGGAAAATGGGGAATAGGTTCCCCTGACAGGAACCCACCAGCAGATATCTGTTGCTCAGTGAGTTGCTGCCTTACGGTCCTTTTATAGTTGGCACTTGGAAGAAGAGATTCACCTGACTTATCTTCAGTGTTTACTGAAAGATGAGGTAAATCTTGACCTAGAAATGCTCTGTCTTTACTTTGACTGGATGGGGCTGGGGACTATTTCCGGTCTTACCATCCAGCTTCAATCAGTTATTTATATTTCAACACTATGAAAAGGTTTCGGGAAATTTTAATTTCTACAGCACAGGCCAAAGTAATGTTTCTATAAATAAGTGGACATCAAGGGAAAGCAAATTACGTAGTGAGAGAAACATCATTCTGACTTTCTTCTTTCTTTGATTTGCTGTGACCGTGAGTTAGACTGGAGGGTCCCATAGTTCTCGGAGTCTGGGACTGGGCTCTTACTAGAGCAAAATCCCTGGGAATTGTTTGTCTGGCTCAGGAGAAGAGAATATAACTTGCCTGCATAAGCAAAGAAAGAAATTATAACTCATTTGAAATCCTGACACTCAGTGGTGTTTCTCTCTGTGGCAGCTGAAATAAGTGGAGGGATCATTAAGCCCCTGCCATGGTGTTGCCATACACAGATCTCTGATTTCTGCCACTTGTATCTCTTGTCACCATTCAAACCCTGAGGTGATTTCTTAGAGGACACTGTTCTTTAGCAGAAATAACAAGAGCACCCCATGGCCTGGGTGCTTGTGGTGCTGCTCCTGAGCACTCCCCTGGGTGTGACTGAGCAGTTGTTTCTGGACCTGTTGCTATTTCTATGCTAAGAAGGAATCTGAGGTTCCAAGACAGATAATCAGATCTATGTTCAGTTTGGTGTGTTTCCTGCCAAAGGAGAAGAAAGGGGATATAAATTCATTTTCTGTTCTGCCCACTCTTCACTGATGACACATAACTGACAACTTTCAAAAACTTTCTGACATACAAATGCACACTCATATCTTTTCTGACTGTTCATCCATAGTGGATGATAGTAATGATATCTGAGCCCATTTTAAAACATGTCCTAAGCCATCTTTTTGTCTGTTTTATTTGCTCTTCTTCATTTTAATTTGCAATGAGTCTTGCAGATTCTCATTTTTCCTCCTTGGCACTTCAGTTGCAGTATTTATCAGCTTTAACTAAGTGGAAGCAATATCCTGGGTAAAGAGATCCATGAGCTATATTGATCTCCTACTTCTTTCCCTGTCAGTCCTGGGGGATGATGACAAAATTGTAGCAAAATCAAATGGCAATTTACAATTGTCTTTTTAGAGCATCTCCACCTCAGTCTTGTCACATGTAAAATGTCAGTGACATTTTTAAGTGTCCTAAGTGCCAGCTTTGAAGTTCCTCCTTTGATTTACTTAAATTGAGCATCTCACAAGATGTTTGTATATCAAAAATAAAACCAGCATCAATCTTTCTTCTAAAAATCAGAATTGGAGTCTTCATGAACAGCATCACTGTTCCCTTAACACAGGTTAGATGAGAGGCAGCTGAAAGGAAACATATCCATGCAAAGGATCTCCATCAAGGACAGTAATTTTAAAAGCAATGGGCATTTGCTGTGAATGTCTTACAGGAAGCTAGAAAAACTGTAGAATTTCTCTATTAATCCATTGCTGACAACAAAGATCCCAACCATTGCTGCTGGTACCAAGAGTAGTTGCTCTGTGACACATCATCATTCCAGGAAATGAACAGAAAGAAAATAAGAGATATGACATCAAATTTTTCTGAAATCAGATTTCCTGGAAGCAACACTGCTTCCTTCAAAAGACAAGAGTTTCCCTGGAAATGAAAAGAGAGCACAGGAGAATGGTATGCATGATTTTTAATTTTTTTTTTTTCTTAGAAGCTAATGGCTCCCTTATAACTATGTACTTTCCCTGTGGCAGATAGTAAAAAATAATTTACTGATTTGACTACTCCTCCTGTAGTTCTTCTTTCCTTCCCATGAGATGGACCTGATCACCGCAGTGATTATACAGAGTTATTTATTTCCTTTAGAGAAAAAAAAAATTGAAATCTTACTAAGCATATTTCTCAGGGGTTTATTTTCCATGTTTCTCACTTTTTTTTGCTCAGACCCTTTTTATAGATCTGATTTTGTTGTGTTCCTGTGTCAGTCTGAAGCCTGTCATCTGCCACGGCAGCTGGCTAGTTGGTGGAGGCAGCAGATGGACCTGGGTGTGCTCCTGCCAAGGACTGGACGTGTGCACCAGGCTATAGTGTGGCCCAACCAGCATGGAAAAACAGCTACCTGTGGGGGACTCCTGCATCTGTCCCAACAAGACCTGCCAGGAGTCCTGTGATTTGGAGCAGGGTTTGTGTCAGAGCTCTTTTAATGCACACAAAACCGGAGCAGTGATCCCTGAGCTTGGCGTGATTCACCCCAGCTTATGGTGCACAGAGCTGGGCTCAGAAAGGCACTAAAGGAGAGAGTGCTGAGGGAGCCAGGGCTGGTTTAGAGTGGTTCCAGAAATTCCTTGCTCTCTTACATGGTATGGGAATATGAAAATCCATTTGGATGAGTGGGGAGTTTCAGGAGATGTCCAGGGGAACAGGTGCAAAGGGAAGGTGCTTTATCAGCAGCTGGCACAGGAGGGAGGAAGCAGAGGATGCTGGATCCACTGGTGGGAAGCAGCTTCTCCAGTCACATTCCTGGCATTTTTACATAAACTGGAGCACTTGCCGGCTTGGCTTTCACCTTCATCAACACGACTGTTTCAAACAAATTTTTCCTTCCATAGGGCTTTTCTCTTAAGGAATAAACAAAAGTTGAAGAACTCCTTCTAGAAAATATTTTCACCTCTCCATTTTATTTATCTAGCACTAGCTGTCTGGTCTTTTGTTTCCTGTTACAAATAATCCCTAAAATTTTCTCAGACATTCTGAAACTGCTGCAATAAAGGCATAGCTCCTGCCCTTTGGAAGAGACAAGAACCATTTCTGTCTGCACCTGCATCTTGCCAATGAAGTTAAAAATGCTTTGGAACCTTTTCCACAATAAAAGTTGAAATGATTACTCTATTCTGGGTGGTTTTTCCTTGTTGTTCTAGTGCTTTTACTCTCAAAAGCCAAATGGCATTTAGAATGATGAATGTTTTGCTTCCTCTTTCCTTCCCTAAAATACATGGCAATAATGTCTACTGGAGATTTCTGGTATTACCAAAAATGCATTTTCCTGATCAGTTTTACATCCATTTTAAATAGCCCTTCCTGGGATATGTAGGAAATTATCAAATCAAGTGGCTTTCTTTTTGGTTTTCTGTGATGGTACTCAGTCCTGTAAACTGGCATTAATAATTTGTGGTAAAATAGAGTAACTATTGAGATCCATGGAATCCTGCTTTGTGGCACAGTTCATCCCACAGCAACACCATGATTCAAACACTCTTTTGCTCAATTTTACACTTTTTTTGCTGCATACCTTTATGTTTAAGAGATTTAAGTGGTCATTTGGGTCCAAAGAGCGTGGGATGAGTTTCTTTAAACTGTTAATTTCTACTCCCCTTTTATTTTGAAAAGAAATCTCAGATTCTTGGGTATCACTTTTCATTCCTACTTTGCTTATGTCCCATGTCTCTGTAAATCTCCTGTCCTGGCTTTGACTTTAGGTGGATGTAGAGTGACCATTACATCAGCCTGTACTAAAATAAGGGCAAGAGAAATGCACTGAAGTCACATCAATATGTTGTAGCTAATACAAACCACTTACAAAAAACCAAAGTAACCTGAGGGTGCTATTAATTTTAGACTAAAAATGCATCAAGGAATGAAGGCTAATCCATTAAACCAGGATTGTTTTGCCATGATTCTAATGTAAATCACTGTCAGAAAAGTAAATATATTAGCAGCAACTAAGCAGTTTTACCAAGATCAAGCCAAGGTTTGAGAGATGTCCTCGTCATTCTAGTGGGTTTGCAATTGCTTTTCTTATTCCTCATAAAAAATTAATCAGTAGCACTGGAAATAATTCAGTTCTAGACATAAAAAAGCCAACTCCATTTGAGACTCCCCTGATGTCTACACAGAACTCATAGAAAACCCTTGGACTAGGTAATTATGTACAAGAAGAAAAGTAGTAATGAAACAAGAACTAATTTTATTTCTTTCCTGACAGTTATTTTAAGTACTGGAGCAGGTCAACACTACAGGGAGGAGCGTGACTTTTAAGTCAGAAATATCCTTTAAATTTTTGCTGTTTATTATGCATTACCTTTAACTGCTGGAGTGCACCACACACAAAGAGCTGTCCCTGTGAGCCTCTCCCTTCCCCTTTGAAGGTGAGGCCCCCACCTGCCATGGAAGTCTGCACCCACAGCCCCTAAGCTTCACAAGAACAGCTACTCCTTCCCCCTTTTTTTGTCTTTAGGGAGAGATGTTTTCATGAGGAAACCCTTATTTTTAGTATTTTCTTTTATCAGAGTATTTCTAGCAGTTTCCCTTCAATCCTGATGCTGCAGCACATTCAGCCATAGCTGGGACGAGGCTCCAAACAGCCAGAGCCTTTGACTGGGCACAAAGGAAGAGGTTTCCTTGGCAACTGCAACACCAGAAAGGTCCCAAAACAGCACTTCCACCTGCCTGAGATTTCTTTTTAATTTAGGAGTCTGCACATTGGCTTTGCATGGAGAATTGGGTTCTGTCTTTAGGCTTTATTCATAACACAAGTTGCTTATAGGAGTAATGTAATTTTTGCATATGAATTCATTCTTTGGGCTGGCTGGCTTGCTGGGAAGACTGTTGACTTAGGGAGTCACAGAGGATGCTGCAGTGCCACGTGGTGGGATTTGGGAAGGACATCCAGCACTTAAGCTACAAAAATTAAAGTGCTGCATGGGAGAAAAATATTCTGTCTAGAGAAGAATTCGTTTGTTCCTGTGTCTATGTTAGAAATTATGAGATCAGGGAAACTGCCAAACCAGCAGAGATCTTTGGAGTTTACTACATTTGTGGAATTTTAAGGTGAAACAGCCAAGAGAAGGCTATGGTATAAGGAAATAAAACCCCAGGTGGTGTGACAATATTAACACAGGGCCAGGATTTAGCCTGTAATTATCCCAATTAACCCAGAGCCTGGGCTGCCACTCCTCAGCCTCACTGCAAAGGTCCCAGAAGGATGGGCACTTCATAAAGGGAGGCCCTCATGCACTTCTGGAGTCACTCACAGCCACTCCAGGCAGTTTTTGGATGGCAGAGGTGAGACCACTGTGGATTTAGCAGAGCTTGTCTCCTTTCACCCCCACACAGGGTGTGCCACCCACATGAGGTCTGCCCAAAGGTCTGGGAGCTGCTTCTCCAGAGAGTAGGATAATAAATCAAACCCTGCTGCTGGTTACTGCGGGGTTGCAGATTGCTATAGAAGCCCTGCTACCCAAAGGGCTGGGAAGAGAAGGGATGTTCCTCCAGCATGGGCAACATGCCAGCAGAGCCCCCTGGTCCCACGGGGCCAGGAAACAGTTTTCCCACTGGGGGAAACTGGGGATGGTCCTCTGGTTTCAACACCCCCATGAGCAACAGAAACATGAACTAAAAGATGCCACAAATGACACAAAGACACCGTGAATGACACAAACTCAAGGATGCCTTGAGTGTTGTAGCACTCTGGGCAGGCTGACTCTGGGCAGCCATTCTATTCCAACACACAAATGCAATTTAAAGCCCAAATATGTTTAATGAGCTCCTAGCACCCAAATATCATCAAAAAGAGCTGCATGTGAAAGGAACTGAGCCTGTGCTCTGTGCCCTGGGTGCTGTGGGAATGAATCCTTGAGGAGAAACAGCTGTGCCACATGGGTGACAGATACCCACCCACCGCCCCAATTAACCCCACTTGGACCCTGCCAGCTGGGGGGAATTGAAAAGAGCTGCAGAAAGAAGGGCCTGGGGCAGTTTGAGGTACCCAGGACCTGAACTAAGGGAGAGGAGGTGAAGGAAATAATCCTGAACCTCAAATGTACTTAGAAACACAGCCTGGATGGGTAGAGCTCTGCCCATAGTTATGAGCTAGGCCTAAGGGATTAAGGTGAAGCCTAAAGTGTTTCTTATAAAGACACTTGTTCCTCACAGGTACATCATTGCCTTTTCATACTGTATTTTTAGTTTGATTTTGTAGGACTGTCCTGCCGGGATGGGGCCCCTCAGCTTTGGCTGGGGCTGTTGCTCTGGTGATGCCTGTTTCTGCTCTGTGGTGTTTGTGTGCCCAACAGGGTTACTTTCATGCTGGTGTGGACTAAAGCTTACCAGGATATGCTGAAAGAGTCACCATCATTTTATTCTGCTTTTGGTGTTAGGCTCCTGCTCCACTTTTTTACATTTTGTAAAAGGTCTTTGCTACAGTGAATTGTCTATCCCAAGGCTAGACAAGGCTAATCCTTTCTAGGTTGTGTATCACCTTCAGATTTATCAATGTCCAATTTCATAACCAATCATGGGGTTTTTGATGTTGTCTTATTGGGGTGAGGTTTTCTCCTATGTAAGAAATGTCTTTGTGCAGTACCTGGATATTAGATCTTAAGTGAAGAGATTTTCACTCACTGCTTTTAACATGGGGAAATGAAATCAAAAATCATGTTCTACTGCTTTGACAAAACTGTATTTATTTTATAAATCTCTATCTAATATGGCCTTTTTCATGAAGTGCACCTGGAGAGTGGCTGTTTGTGCTTTTTTAGCTTTATGTATTGCACTCAGAGCAGGCAGGTAACCCCTCCAGCAGCTCTGCTCAGGGCCACAAAGGTGCAGGTGCCAACCAACGCACTGAAGGAGATAACTAAAACTAAGTGGTGTGACTGTCCTTTTACCAGCCCAGTTCCCAGCAGCCAATTAATATTTTCTGAACCTGAGTGAGGAGACTCAGAGTGCAGCCCTGTGCTGAACAAGGAGAAGAAGAAAAATTCTTCCTGGTTGCAGCAGCTCTTTCAATCCCCCTTTGACAGAATTCTTTCAAGGTGACACTCTTTTATCCCAGGCAGGGATGGGTCCTGCTGAATGGAGGTGTATGTCATGTTGTTCAGAGACTTTGTGACCTTGGTTTTGTTGCTGTTATGGCAATAATTAAAATGTCACTTATTGGTAACTCTTGGCAACATAACTGGGTTTTGGTGACTGAAATAAAGTCAGCTCCAGAAGCAGATTTTCAGACTTCAGGTTTAAGTGTGGGTGGAGGGGAGGAGACATTTCTTCTTTTCCAAGCCTATGCCTGGAAAATGATTCTAATGCCCAAAGGAAGTGCTTTGTCAATAGAGAAAAACAAATGAAAAGGTTCTCAGGTGCATCAGGAGTCATAGCTGTGTCTGCTCTCCAAAGCACTGACTTAACCAGCCTCTCCCTTCCTGGTCATCTTCGTAAGAGCATTTCTTGTTTTCATATCGTGCTTCAGTAGAACTTGTGAGTCCTCAGCCTAAATACCAGCATATGTGATCTCCATGTATTAATATCTCCCTCTGGTTTCCATGTCACTAAAATACTGCCAACCTGCTGGGTTGTTTGGTTATATATATGTGTATGAAAGAATAAATCAGGATAATAAACTGAGTGACAGCAGTGTAAGGAGGAAGCAGGGAATGCTCAGCCTGATGGGAGGGTCAGAGACACAGCCCAATAAATAAAGGGGACATGGAAGTGTTCCCGTCAGCAAATCTGTGTGCATGCTGCTGTGTGTTTAGCAGCTGCAGGGTCAGAAGGGGCTCTGTGCTACTGCTGCCCTGGCCAGTGTGACAGTCTCCAGCTGGAGGTCCCAGTTCCATTCCTCTGGCACTTGGGCCCCCAACTCCTCTCTCTTAGAGAAACTGATGGTGCCCTTTGTAAGCTTTCCCTCCTGGGCTCACTGCAGGTACTCTTAGCTGCTTTGTTCTCTTGCTTGGGCAACTTCTGTGGCACAGATCATCCTTCAGACTTTGTAATTTAGATAAAGGGACCATATCATGTTGCTAGACACTTAGGAGCCTTCAAAGGAAGCCACCACAGTAATGGTCACACATCTCAGTACCAAGGGGACCTTCTTCATCATCAGACACAAAAATGATTGGGCAGGAGTAATGAGCACAATGATTTATATATTTTTTTGGGTTTTAATCTTTTTTGTCAGTGTTTGAGCTTTAACTATGATTCTCTCCACTGTGAAGAGCATGTACAAGGATTCTTGTGATAACATTTGCTTTGTATCATGTCCTCTCAGCCCACTTATTAGTGCCGTGCAACAGGGAGGCAGAAATAGCATATTTTTAAACCACAGAGAAAAATTTTGTTGAAATATATAAAGCTCTTTAAAACAAATCAGTTACATGGAAGTAAAAGCCACTAAATCA
The DNA here is from genome assembly GCF_017639235.1 of Corvus kubaryi. Lineage (NCBI taxonomy): Eukaryota > Metazoa > Chordata > Aves > Passeriformes > Corvidae > Corvus > Corvus kubaryi. Next base: position 1,647,416 of record NW_024581115.1, on the reverse strand, counting down.
ATGCTGTGCTCCTCTATTTAGTAATTTCTATCTTGTACTGATACAGAGATAAACATGATTTTAAAAGCCTACAGATACATGAACATTGTGGGACAACCCAAAATATCTGTATATGACAAAAAGATAATCAGCAGATCAATAAGCCTGTCTGAAATGGCTGTCTTGAAGCAGTATTGAATTTTATTTTTTGCACCAGTCGTCGTTTTGAAGGGATGATTTTCCAGTAAAGCAGAATCATGTCATGAGCAGTTGCTGGGCCACTGCTTTTTACGGCTGAGGAAGAAGAAACAATCAGAACAGATCTATCTCCTAATTATCAGGGATCTTGATCTGAGTCCAGAGCTTATTCACAGGAGGCCAGCCAGCCTGCCTGAATGGAGAAATTACACATCTCAAATGACCTTGGATCCAAACCATGCTTCCAGCGACCCTGGTCTGCCCTGGCTTCAGCTGCGCCGAGCAGGAGCTGCACCATATGGTGCAGAAGTGCTGTGCAGAGAAGGTGTCAGCTGATGACTAAAAATCACTTTTTAATTCTGTCTCTACACAAGAGGAAAAAGAGGAGAGGGTGGAGTTCTTCAGCTCTGGCTTAATTGTTACACATTCTCCAAATTGGATCTTTTCTTTCCATATCTAGAAGGCATCCAAGGAGCCAGGGGACAGATCAGCACGTGCTGATTGCTGGAGCTCATTAGGAAATGCCTGGGCTGAAGCCATAGGATCTGTCCATGCAATTCCACACCTGAAATGGTGCAGAGCTGATGGAAATTAAAGCAGTGTTGACTTTGAGTCTGCTTTTAACGCTGATACCTAATTTGAATAAATACCAGATGGGATAGAGGCAATTTGTCTAGGTAATTTTGTGGTCCCCACTTGCACAATTCTGTGCTCTGGTAAGGATATGAATGGGAGCATTCAACAGCTGGGATGCTGCCACAGCAAGGAGAGCTCAGGAAACACCAGACAAAGTGGAGAAAGAGGGAGGAAGATGGGTTTGGTACAGCCCGGAGAAGCTTTTGAATGTCTAGGAATAATTAAAATTAATGCAAAAAATATGCATGTAAAAATAAATGCTTTTCTAGAAATTGCACAAGGTGTGAAATTTCAGGTAGTTTTGCAAACACCAAAAGAAGTGGCTGGGAGCTTATGAGGCCTTTGTTTTATAGCAATAGAAATGGAAAAGGGAGTTCAACATAAATTGAGAAAGGACATTTAATTAGTAAAAATCTGACTAGCAACAAATCAGTCCAACTAATGTATTTTAGATTTCCTACTTGGAGACATCAACTATCACTGAAATTTCATTAAACGTGACTAGTTTAATTATTTTGTCCTTAATGAAGAGTGTTAATTAACTTGGCTATGATAAATACGCATCTTAATATCATTTGGAATCCCTACAGATCCTAATTATTCTTAAAGACTGAGGTGTAGACCTTGCTATAATAATTATTTTCTAAAGTAAGGATTTCTTCAAGGATACCAGCAATTCCAAAGGTGAGTAGTTTTTTGGTTTTTCTTCTCCTGAAAAAATAGGAGGCAATTTTTGATCAAAATCTGAGGTGAAATTATGAGGGCTCTGAAAATAACCTTGAAGAGTGTATCTTGCTCCTGGCCGTGGGTTCTGCCTATGAATTGAAGCCAAATGAAAATCTGCAAAGGGGGATTGGTTAACCACTAACCATTGTAGAAGCTTTGAATATGTAATCAGGGCATACATGAGAATAGCATTCCTTACACTTGAAGGGGAAAAGGGAGGAAGTGGCAAACCCTCTGAAGCATCCATCAGGCCTTAATTTGGGACTATTGTCTTGTAATCACTGCGGAGTGAAGACTTTCCTTCAAAATCATTGTGTCTTTTCTGGCAACTTGGAGTTCATGATCTCCCTGACTGTTGGCTGGATCCATGGCTCTCTTATGACTGAGAGGGGAAAAAAAAGCAAAAGATCTTGCTCTGAAAACTTTTAATCATTTCTCTTTACATTTACTATCTGGAAAACTTTTACTAGAACAAACCTTTTTGCATCCAAATACATGGACTATTGATACTGTTGGTTAATCTGTTCTATGGTTTCCTTTCTTGGCTTCTTGACAAGAAAACATCAATTAGAATAGATGTAATAATGAAGTCAAGGTGTGCTAATTAAAAACTGAGTCAGTATAGGTGTGCGAAGATGTTTCATGGATTTGCTTCGGTCTTTTATTATTGAAATATTTGTGTCAGGACATGTTACTTTGTAATCCTCGACCCTGTCAGCTAGTCAAAAAAAAGCATGCCTGTCTTCTAATTACCAAAATAATTTCCCTTGTGGGTGCAGATGTTCCAGTAAATCTAAGATAAACATTAATGCAATTCAAGCGCAGTTCAAGTTTCTGAAATTTAGTTTGGAATACCAATATGCCATAGTATTAAGTGTTTAAGGAACTGTTGTTACTCAATGACTCAAGTTATTTCATGGTGGGGTTGGGAGTTTTTTTGGTTTTGTTTTGGTTTTTTGTTTGTTTTGGTTTTTCATAGTAAAAAGGAGTGTTTTGCATAAATTTTAGTATCACTACTAAAAACAGTGCTCTGACTACGTTGTGGCCAGGAAATACTCTCTGTCTTCAAATGAGATAATTATAAGCTGAAAATATAAGATGAGTCTGATTCTTTTTCATCAATGATCTTTCACTGGAGCCTCTTAAAATTGCAATAATATAAGGGACATGAAAAGCAAAAAGGATATAAATACCTTGGCTTACAATGGTAATAAGCACAACAGTTTGCTGGAGTAGCAGTAAATCAAATGTACTGTAGCTATGAAAAGCCCATAAGACATTTGGATGTGATCCTGGACTGCTCCTGTAACAGAGGCACTGTGCATACAAATGAGAACCCATCCATATCGTGTTACGGGGAGCACTGCATTATTGAAGCTGGAGGGATGATAATAGGAAGTTGTTTCTGGAAAACTACTGAAGCTGGGATTCCTTCTATTGGCACCAATATAGGGCAATTACATTTGGGACAACATCAATATCAGTTAAATAGAGGAAATTCAATAAGGAAGGAATATGGAATCATTAAGACTATAAATTATATTAAATTCTGCAGAATAGAGGACTGTATATTTGAGCTTCATTTTAATCTGATTTTTCCCCCTCATTATTTATTTCACTTTATGCTTTATTACTCTTAACTTTTTTTTTCTTTCTGATGGTCTACCTAATGCTTATGACTCCTTCCTCCTGCATGCTAAGCTTAATAAAATTCTTTAAACAAAGAAAACGCTTGGAGCAGACATTCAAAAATCAATGTACTGTATAGAACATAGGGCTGAAAAATGAAGGAAGATGGACAGGCGTGAGGAGAGCTAAGATAGAATTGAGCTGTGGGCTGTGGAATGCTCCTGCAGAGGAGCTCATGGTGGCAGAACAAAGGAGCTCATGGTGGCAGAACAAAGGAGCTCATGGTGGCAGAACAAAGGAGCTCATGGGGGCACAGAGGAGCTCATGGGGGCACAAAGAAGCACGTGGCAGCACA
>NW_024581115.1:1495284-1643883 GCF_017639235.1 Corvus kubaryi | reverse complement strand
GGGCACAGAGGAGCTCATGGGGGCACAAAGAAGCACGTGGCAGCACAGAGAGGCTTGTCTCCATGGGACCCTGGGGGGAGGAGGTGTCACACGGCAGACCCTACAGAGAGGAGCCTGCCGGGAGCTGACGGATGACTGAACCGCGAGTGATCACCCCATAAAAGGACATTGAGAAAGGGTGTTGCTGATGTGGCAACATGGGATAGGTCACATAGTGAAGATTGCCATATAAGGAAGTACTGTGCCTTAGAAAAGAGTATAAAACCAGCTCATTCCTTTGAATAAACGATTCTGATTCCCTGCTGGTCTGAGTCTGTGTCTGAGTCGCTACAAATATTGATGGATTTTCTCACCCGAGCATTATGGTGGGACAAGGCTGGGGCTGCCTGTACCTGGACTTGTCTGAACTGCTCCGTAGTGTCCATAGGTTAGATCTAGTGGGAAAAACCTATAAAAACAAAAATGGCTCCTACAAAATTTTACTTTGTTTTCTCTCTGATATGATTTTAGAAGTTGTTTTGAAGGTGGAAATTCTCACCCAACCGTAGCTGATTATTTTTTTCAACACATGCAGACATCTAAAACAGCCATTTAAAATTGTTGCAATTGAGTGTTCAATTCATAGATTAGTATGTCAAAAAGTAATTGTTGGAAGATGTTCCTGTTGTATCAGGTAATGTCTAATTTGATTTAGCCACGACGCCTCTCTTTTCCTGCAGTGCTGGCTTTCGAATTTTTTTTAGCTTCTCGTATTTGGGAAATGCCAGTAGACAAAACGTTGCACTTTAGAGGGGGCCATGAGAAAATATCAGGTGTAATATTTAGGTGATATATCTGCTGAGGTCTTTAACAGCTTTATTGATTTTTATCTGGTGATATTTCTGTCAGGAAGAGACACCTAATCCAACTTAAAGTGGTGTTATGTATAACCCTGGCAAAAATAATTATAAACTCCTTATCTGCAGTCAGTATATTTATGTACTGTGCTGTGAGTGTGGGTTCCCTTCTCTTCACTACCTTGGAGGGCTCAAATAGTCCTGTGTGACCCAGAGCCTGCGTGTTATTGGTGTGTTTATGTGCTCTTTATTGGTGTTTATGTGCTCCTTAGGGTATCTTCATGTGCTCTTTCCACATATGTGACCCCCTGGTGATTAATGGGAGCCAGGTGCATTAATACCCATAAAACACTAATTCCTAGATGAGTGGAACATCCTGGAATAGGCATCAGAAAGCCAAATCCCCCTCATAAGCTGATTTTATAGACATCCTTATTGATTTCCTCACATTTGGTGGAGTTAGAAGGCATCTGAGAGTGCCCTGAAGCATCCAAGGGGTAGATAAACCCCCCAAATTGTGTCATTTACTTTCAAGAGACTTTTCCTCTGGCTTTCACCAAATTTCTGCTTCTGGCTTCAACTTGTCCAGGCAGGCAGGGAGCAGCAGGATTTCCTCTACGTTTTGTTCTCCTGTAGCACTGGTGGGTTTATTCCTCAATTGTGTTGTTTGCAATTGGTAGATGCAGAGCAAAATCCACCAGTGGGCAAGATCCATGCCCCAGGCTATCTTTTCCTTGTGAACCTGGCCAGTGCCAGCAGGTTTGTGGGGAACAGGTGAGTTGAGTGCCTGTGGGGACACATGGTAGTGCAGGTCAGGATCTTCAGACTTTATTTCTGGAAGTCAGTAAAATGGCAATATCAAATTCATTAATTCCATTCTATCTACCACGCTGGGTTTCTTTGCTCATTATTAGTAGCTGACTGGCTCTTACAACTAGAAGAGCTCTAATTCAGCCTGTGTTGCATCTGACAGAATGCTTTCTTCCAGCTGGGTATTCTTTAACAGAAAGGACAGACTTATCTTTTTTTTTCTTTCCAACTTCATTGGTATTATTTACCTCTTGAAATGCTGTTACTCTCCTAGGTCTCCTTATTTTCATGCCAGAGCTAGTTGGCAAGGATGGATACCTGTCATGACTTAACACACATCAAAATAAATTGAAATGGGAACTTTGCCATTTGTCAGGAATGGGAACTATTGAAGAGAGACATTCTCATCTATAGTTCTAAAAAAAGGGGGGGAGAAGGGAAAGCTCTCACCTGTTAGAGTATGTAAAAAATATTATTAAAAATGTTCAAGTTTCATCCTTTTTTCTGTCCCTGCTGAAGTGGGCTGGAAGGAAAGCTGGCCCTGTGTCAGTGATGGGGTTGGATACAGGCAGAGTTAGGGTACTGCCACCAAATCCTGATGTGTTAGAAATACTGATTTCTCCAGATCAAACCTCCTGTGTATGTGAGGAAAAATAATGAGAGAAATTAAGGGAGAAGCAGTAGCACTACTTTGTAATGTCCTTATTTAAATTCCTTTCACAGCTTTTCTAAAAATAAATAAATATTTGAGGGGAACCTTTTGGGCTGTTGTGTGTAAATTCTATATCACTGAGAGGCTTTAGACGTGTTCTGTTAGGGTAATTGTAAGGAGGAGAAACAAAAGTGGTATTAGCACTACCAAATTACTGCATAACTGACATAACCTGAAATACTGTGAGCAAATGAAAGTAAAGCATCCAAATCCTGAAAAAGATGGCAAGTGTACTAAAAAGATGAAAATCTAGAATCTCAGCAGGAAAACTGATGAAGAAGGGAGAGAAACCATAGAATGCCTTGAGTTGAAGGGACCTTAAAGTTCTTCTAACCCCTTGCCATGGGTAGGGACAAGTTTTGACTAGGTAGTGTTTGTCCTAGACAATAAGCCATTTTGGTGAAAAAAACCATTGTATCATTCTTTAGAGAGGCCTGATTTCTGTTACACACAGAAATTGTATAAAAGTATGAAAATACGCATTAATATAACAGGTACACACATACAGTGAGCAAATATCTACTCCAAAAAATGTTACTTTGCTATTTGAATGGGGGTTTTTTTTGCACTGAGTTGTGTGTTGATGAAAACTGGAACATAAATCTAGGGGAAATATGTGACAGAAGGAAAAAAATGCAATGCATTTATCCCATTTATTAGAAACCTGCTAATGATAGTGGATGGTCCTCCCTGAGATGCTCTTGGTAAACTGAAGGAAGTAGCAAAATTTATTTTGTATAAATGAGTTGCAGCTTTGGATTCAGGACCCTTATCCCTCTCTCAGGTATGTGCAGGATACAGTGAGCCACTCCTCACTTAAACCTTTGAGGTTAAAGGCTGAGGGCACTTGAGGCAGACGCTTCCAGTCAAAACTTACTGCGCTTTACATAAAATCCCTGGCTGGATTCCCGGACATCACATTAAATATTTATCAAAGGTGATCTGTCACTGGGGTACCTGTGTGGTTCTAAGGCTGTAAAAGTGCCTCCTTTTGTGTTTAATCCCCCCAGGCCCATGAAGAAGACAAGTGTTATCAGCTTTATTTATCGATGAAGGATCTGCAACGTCCCCTGAGTTGAGTTCCCCTAAAACAGCCCACAAACTAATCTGATTATTGCAACACCAGCACTGCAATGCCCAATATCAAGCACAACCCCAGGCTTGGGTCCAGATCCTCTCCTCAGGATGGAGGGAGATCTCCTGGGGTGATTCACTGCCTACAGGAGGAATGCAGGACCTTGGTGTGGAACTGCTGAGCAGTGTCCCCAAACTGTGACCCAGAGGGGGAATGCTGATACCCTGCTAATGGCAGTGAAAGGGTTGAGCGTTTCTCAGAGAAAGGAAACTTTGATTTTGCTCAGTAAGTACCCAGTTTCAAGCCTACCCCAGTGTGCAGCCAGGCTGCTGCTGTGTGCTAGTGGCTTGTGGAACTGAGGGTGTTTTTGCTGAAAAACAGGGCCCTCTTCTGTTAGCTGCCACCAAGACAAGAAATTGTACCTTTGCGCCTCAGCAATTAGATGGAAACATATTCACAAGCACCCAGAAGTCACCCATCACTGGGCAATGACGCACATCTACCCTGATGGATGGCAGTTGTTCTATTATTTATCCATTAGCTGCTCCCAGAATCTAACCTTTTCCCTCAAAATTCAGCGTCAATATTTTTGGTGCGACTGTTTGTTTCGTGAGAAGCTTGAACTGTGCCTATCCCTTTTATGGGATTTGAATTGTTAGTATGAACATCTGAGCTCATTATAACTCTGAAATGTTTCCTTTGTTACCAGTAGTTGAAAAACCTGTGCACAGTGTCAAAAAACCAGTAAGTGCTATTTCTGGGATTGTATTTTTTTCACTGCTGTGCCCAACGTGTTCCTGCCTTCACTAATGAAGCTTTTCTTTAATGAACACAATTAGAGCTAGGCAAACAATGCAGAAATATTTTGCCATGAATATTCATTCAGAGTCTTAAATGAGTTCCCTTCAGTTATGTTTGCACCCATTCATTGTCCTCTTTTAGTGAAAATTTCCAAGATTCAATCTTTGATGCTTGAGTAATGAGGGAGGAAATTGAGTTTCGGCTGAGGGGTTACCCTTCTATTGTCCAAGTCATTAATTCCTATGGGGACTCACATTTCTGCAGGAATATCTCGGTGGGGAATTAGTGCTGGACAAGAAATACACATCTGGCCACTGACACAGTAAGTCTGGAGGTAGCACAGAGCCAAAAGCAGGAATTTCTGGAGGAGAAAAGGGAGTGAAGAGGTAGGTTCAAATGGTTACTCCACAAGTAGAGCAACAGCTGCTGGGGATAGGGCTTCTGTGAAGGGGGAGGTTTATGTTTTTTCTTTTTTTTCTTTCTTTCTTTTTTTGTTTTTTAACAGCCATTTCAAAAACTTCAGGTGCTGTCACTGCTGAACAGAACCCTGTTCAATGCAGATATACACACAGCACCTTGAGAAGTAGTACTTCAGATTTCAGCATTTATATAACAAAATAAAATTTAAAACTTCTGAGAGATGCCACTGAATAAGCCCAGACAGCAGAGAAAGATGATGGGTTAATGTCCTGGTTTCAGATGTTTCCCTGAAGAGAAAAACAGCAGCAATTAAATCAATTACAGACTCTTTGCTAAATTCTAACTACATGTAGCAGTGTGGAAGAGAGCAGAGCCTCAGCTTAGGGCTGCAAGGGGGATGTGGAACCTTTCATGTTCACATACTGAGTGTTGGTGCAACATCTCCTGGGGGAGCATCTGCAGTGTCAGATCCTGTCAGACCTACCTGGCGGGCCATGGGAAGCCCCAGCCCATCTGCAGTGAGTGAGGATGTGTTTGACCAGGGAAGGGGAACTACTGGTGGTGCTCTCATTCTAAAGGGATCCCCAAAAAAGAGATGAACCACTCCTATCATTTCTGGATAACTTTTTTATCCTCTTGTTCTCCTCTTCAAAGCACAAATCACAGTTTCATTGTTAAATTTCCATGAAATTTCAATGAAGAAATGGGTTTTCTTTTAAATTCTCCCTTCCTAACTTCCCCATGACTTTACTGTTCCTAAAGTTTATCCTAGGCTGCTCAGGCTTCCTGACCAAGAAGAGTCTAAACACACTTCATGTCTGTACTGTAAGAGTTCAGTGGTTAAATCAGAAAATAAGTAAATGTAATAATCAAGATTAGGTGAAGAGGCTTCCTGGCCAGTTTTACCAGCATGTTTCATAAAGACAATTTTAAAAAGCAAAGCTATCAAACACTTCCAAGGCAAGGGGTCACTGACTGATGCCCAAATCAGCTCCATTTTTGGAGTTTGAGGTTTGGGATAAATGCTGAAAGATGAATGTGAAGACTTAGCCATAAATACAGAGAGCTGTTGTCTTGAGAGCTTTAGGAATTAAAGCTTAAAGCCAAACAACTGATGTATAAGCCAGGTGTGTAAAAGAAGATTATTATGCATTTCATATAGAAATCTCCTGCAAGGTCATTTCAAGTTATAAACCATTTGGGTTTTTCAATTTTACATAGTTTCTTCCAGTCCTTGAGTTCAGAGACATTCAATAAATATGATATAACAAAAAGATCTTTTATTTTGCATGTGTGGTAACTGAAGAGAAATAGAAGAGCCTCTATGGAGCAAATTTTGAGATAGTTTTAGATTGCAAGGTAAACAGCTGCAGAAATCCTCTTACTGCAAAGAAATTATTAAAATGAAAAAGTCCAAATGTATTCAAAGGACACTGCTTAATATCCTGGTGTTTGGTTGTAGTTAAACCAGCCACTTCTTTTTGTTTTGTTCATTATCTAGCTTGGTAGAAGCTTGTAAATCAACAAGACGGTGGCAATCGCTTTTAAACGTTACTTGCATTGCAGCCTTGACACAAGATGGTTTAATGTTAAAAGCTGCTGCACTGTGCTCCCTTGTTCCCTCCTTGGTGAGGTGATTGCAGGGCAACACCTGAATTCTGCTCATGGTGTAATGGTTATGAGAATATACATTCAATGTGGTGAAGGGGGCAGGAGGATCCTGGAAAGCATGGCTTAGTGTCTGGTTTGCTCATATAAATCAAATATTTTTGTTGGGGACACCAGGAAAGGCGGTGGAGCCGCAGCTGGAGAGGGAAGAGGGGTGTTGTAGAAGGGGGGAGTTGCTGCCTACACCTGCTTGAATGTAATGGAGCACTTATGGTGTTTCTGTTCATTCCTATTCAAGAGAAGCATTAGGAATGCAAATGATGCCACGTTAAAGTGCAGTGGCTGTGCAGGTTAAAGTGCTCCCCAAGCAAGGCCAGCTGGCAGTGCTGCCAAGGTGTCTCTCCTGTCCCTGCTGTCTCTGACTCCCCCTTACACTGCCAAAGAACGCAGAGAAACTCAAATCTCCCCTGGGCCCTCCTTGCCTTGCTGCCTCAGAACTGGCTGCTAAAATCCTCACAGTTTTGCCTGGTTCATGTTGGATCTGGTTTTTGCAGACATGAGAAGACTCATTACCTCCAGTACTGACTGTGGATCTTGGTTGATTGGTCTTGATGGGAAGGCTGGTGTCTACTTTTGTACAAAAATAAGGCAGGAGGGTCCCCTGTGACAAAACTTGGTGCATCAGAAATTCTTTGAGGTTGGTAAGAATGTCTTTGAATTATTTTCAGCTTCCTCTGTGTTAATTCTGTTTCTCTGTGTTAATCCAAATCCCACTGGCTTCTTCAATATCAATAATATTTGGCCTGCTCCAAACGGTTTTCCAAGGTCCAGATTGAATACTTAGATTCACTTGGTGTAAAATACTTAATTTTTACATCACATATATCTTCTTTATTTTCTCCCCTCTGGTTCCCATTTCATAATTTTTGTCCTAGAAAGGCTTTCCACTTTGTGTCAGCTCATTGCCAGAGGAACAGTGTTGAAGCCTCCAGTTGAGGAAGTTCAGTAATAAACAGTGGGGAGAACAGAAGTGGTTGAGAAAATGCACTTGAGCAGAAAGGGTTTTCCTTGAGACTTGCTTTTAAATAAAAGTTCCAGTAAACTCATTGCTAGATCAGCAGCTGCTCTGAATTATGTTCTGGGAAAAATGACTTTTGAGAGAGTCTTTGTTGCCATAATGAGAAATCTTTTAAGAAACAGACACACGCAGATTGTTTTTCCTATGGGAAATACGTATTTGACTTTGGTAAACTCCAAGGGTTTGTATTTTGTTCATGACAAAAGCAAAAGGACAGGATGGTGTGTGCCCTACTAACACTGGTCCAACAGAGAATTTCACTGGGAGCATGACCACTACAATTCAGAAGCTACAATTACTTTTTCCTGTGCTTTGCTATTTCAGGGTCTGAAGCTGATGATGATGGGCACTTCTGAAAAGCTCCTGTTACCCCTCTCCAGCAGAGTGGTTCCAGACTATTGCTTTTATGAACCCATTGTCACTGGTGCATCGTGCTGGCTGGGTTGTTCTGAAAGGAAATATAATCAGCCAGCCTGGCACAGTGATAGCTGCAAAGACTTGTTCAACAAATCATAAACAACCCATTTCCTGCCTTTGACATGTAGTATCAAAATATGCAAGGCATTAGTAACTAATTACTACTTTTTATCTAAGCCTTCAGCAAAAGGTGTGAGCTGTGTTTGCTGTGTAAATTTAGTATAAAAATATCATGGTAGTTTGTGTAGTTACAAGTCATCACTTGTGTATTCCTCTTTCTAATCCATGAGCATCCTTTGTTACAGGTGTTTGTAAAGCACTGGGTGTATTGTGAGAGCAATGTGAATGATAAATAATACTCACATACAGAAGGATAACAATGCACTATTCAAACCAACAGCTAAATCCCTGAGTTTAGATTATTTCTCTCCCTTTATGCACAAGGACTTGTAACACCAGGCAGTTCAGAAGCTGTATTGCTTCCCTTTCTCCAGCAGGTAGAAATATACCAACCTGACTGATGTAAACATTTTTTTCAGGTGTTTCTTGGCAACCTGTGGGGTTTGTGCAGCATCCACGAGAATTTAGGATTTGGGAGGTTGAGCTGAACGACTCAATTTGCACTTTCATGCTAATCAAATCAACTTCATGTGATCTGCAAACAGCAAAGCTGAGCCATGGAAGGTTTCTAGAGCTTCTCTCAGTTGAGATGAAGAATTGCAATTCTGGTTACATGACAAATCTCTTCTGTCTTGGTGACCCTTTTCTCCTCTCCTCCCACTGAGATTTGTGGTGGGAAACCAGCATTTCTGGAAGCTGCAGTCTGGGGGAAGAGCTGGTGTTAATTTACTCCCTGCTCAGTGTCTACTTCTATATGTCTTCTCCTAACAGTGCTCTGAAATTATTGACTTTCATAGTCATTATCACCCAAATTTGGATGCTGCTTAGTTGTGTTGTGTGGAAACCACATAACTCTTTGAAGTGAATTATTTTAGTGCTGTGAATTCTCTTTAGAATGAGACTCATGACCTTTTTTTTCTCACATGATGCCTCTTTGCCCTGCTCCTGTTAAGGGCTAAGAAAGCAACTAAACCAGCAGACCTGTAAAATGATGGCTGGTTTGCAGCATAAATTGCCATTTTTCACCTCAGCACAAAAAGTAGTGGTTTCCATAGCAGTGTTTTTCAGAGTGAATACTGACTGATCTCTCTTCTTTATTTTGAATTGGATTTTTAAATTAATTATGATTGTTTGTTTCTCTGCACTCTGTTTTGTACTTTCCCCATGTAATATTTTAGCAAATTAATTAATTGGTCAACCACAGCTGTTGCCCTTTGTAATGTATTGACCCTCCTAATCACTTCTTACAGAAGTTTGGAATTTGTTCCAAGTGACACCTTTGCCATGCACCCACCCTTTTTTTCTTTCTTTTTCTTTCTTCCCCAAATTGATTCTTTTCACAGTAAGGCTATAGGTCATAGCATAATTTGAAAACTAACTTTCAGAAACTGTATGTTTCAAGTGAGTGTTTAAAATGAAACTTTGAGTGTTTGTGGTTTTCTTTTTTAATTTATACTCAAACATCTGCACTGGCTGCTGCGCTGTTGCTAGTCTGGAATTAACAGCACATCCCCATATGCCCAAGTACTTAGAGACTTTTAAATGTGTTCATATGATTTTTTTTTTTCCCTACAAAGTAACAAATTTAAGTTTTCCCAAGTGTGACCTGTTAGGACTTGGAAGTATGTCGTCAGGGGTGGCAGGTAACTTCAGTCTAGTCCAAAGTGTGTCCCTTTTCACATCTGGATAAAGACCAGAACCAAAGCCAGATGTCTGCTGGTGAACACTTCCAGGAAGAAGCCATGCCGGGAAGTCTGTGACCTGCTCCTGGGTGATGTGCAAAACACAACTTCAGCTGCAGATGCTTCTCCTTATTTCCCATTTGCCTTCTGAAGGGTTCATTAGCATGGATTTTTGCAAACGCCATTAGCACACTTCCCTTCCCCCCATTATGTACTGCTCTTTATTCATCATTGTAGCTCTGCAAATATGTGTCAGGGCTGGCAGAGATGCAATGAAGGCACCCTAATTAGCCATTAGTGTTCACTTTTTTTTTTCCCTAGTTTTATCTCAGGTGTCAAAAACCAGAGGCAAGGTTCTTCAGGCTGTAGTTGAGAGCATTCACCATGGGTCAGACTCTGCTGTGCTGCTCCCAGAATGAAGCTTCTCTCAGTCTCTCTAATTAACACGGGCAGATTTACTGGAAAGATAATTTCATAAAATTCAAATGGAGTCACTGGAAGATGTTACAGACAACTCAAGTGGTCTGCCAACAAACAGCATTTTTATTCCAACTAATTATTTTTTAATGATACTATCAGTAATTGGAACTCACTGTACACAGCACACTCCAGATAAAGATCTCAGCAAGTTTTACATAGCAGTAATGTGAAGCCTCACAGAACACTTAACATAAGGGTGAGTGAGTTTCTTTTATAGGCATTTTTAGACACAACTCACAGGCTCATTCTCTACTCCCAAATCCAACGGTGTCAGAGCCATAAGCTGGAGCTTCAACATTGCCTTGGCTCCATGCCCTGATCTCTGATGGCTGTTTTATTTCATCATTTGGTTTGGTTCTCTCAAGGTGCTGATGCCCTTGAGTCTCCCAAGGACTCTGATGCCCCAGTTTACTTCTGCGCCTTTCACCTGTGCAAGAAATGGCTGCTGGAGATCCCCCTGCTCTGGCAGCAGCCAATTTGACCCTGATCAAGAAACCACAGACAGGGAAGAAGTCTTTGCATGTAGTGTGCTAGTGATCAATACATCTCTGTTGGGGGTTTTGGAGTTCCTCTTCTGTCTTCTTTTTTCTCTTGAGGAATTTTTCCCATATATGTTGCCAGGGCGACAAATTGCTGGGTGCTTGGGAGAAACAAAAGACCTAGCCATAGAAGGAGGGGTCCAGGGGCTACTCTCTTTCACCTGGGCTCGTGGGCTGTTGTTCTTGGCATTGGGATGGAGAGAGAGGCTGCGAGAGGCTGCCATCCATTGTTGTGGAGGGATTTCGTCTGCTGCAGGCTTCTGCTTTCGGCTGCCCTCCTTCTACAGTGAGTGGAGCCTGCTCACTGGAGCGGCTGTTGCACCGGGACCCTAACACCCCACCTTACTAAAAGAGGGCCCTGTTCACCATCTGCTCGGGTGCCTCAGGGAGAAACCCCGGGATTCCCAAGCCCGCCTTTCCCTGCCCCGCTGGGAGCTGGGCTGTGGCCGCCCTGCCCCTGTTGCTGCTTCGAGCTTTCGCTACACTGTGGCCCCGCACGTCCTGCCTGCTGAGACATCCCGGGGTTCCCGCTGCAGCTCCGGAGTTCGATACATCTCATCTGCCACCCGGGATCTGTGCTCGTCCCTGCCGTTCCAGCCTGCTGTTCCCGACGGTCCGGCCGGACACCGGGATCGGCTGCCCAGGGCTTTGTGAAGCTTCTTTGTCTCATCCCTCCCTGGGATCCCAGGGCACCAGTGCCGCGTGCTCCCCGAGCTCGCTCCGGAGCGCCCCCTGCAGCCGCGGGGGAACCATCGCACCTGCCCTGCTCACCGGGAGCCGCCAGCGCCCCTGCCGGCTGCGAGCGGAACTGCACCCGAGGGGAAAGGGCCTGACAGCCGAAAGGCTGGGACTGGGTTTGTAAGTGTTTGCTGTTACTGCCAGAGTTATTGCTGTTTGTTTGACTTGTTATACACATACGGATATATAATAGTAAGGAACTGTTATTCCTATTTCCCATATCTTTGCCTGGAAGCCCCTTGATTTCAAAATTATAATAACTTGGAGGGAAGGGGGTTGAATTCTTCATTTCAAGGGAGGCTCCTGCCTTCTTTGGCAGACACCGGTCTTTCAAACCAAGACAATCTCCTTCACTCAGAAATGAACAAGAACAAAATGAATCGTGATTTTTGCAAATTGTTAAGCTGCTGAAAGAATAAAATGAAACCCAAGCAGTGTAATGTGTGGCTAAACTGATCTGCTCTGAGTGCCAAGTGGTCCAGACCAGCAAGTGGTAGATGTGTCTGGCCCCCCCAGATGTCTGTAATTGTTATTCATAAATATCTCTGCCCCAGCAATAAATCATCCCTCAGTGCTCCAGAGCAGCAGCCTTTATCCTGACAGCTGGGAAAACCTGTCCACTATAAGCATGTTCATTCATAAAGGCTGCAGGTTTGGGGCCTGCCTTTGTTTCAAAATAGGAATTTTAAAAAAGAATAAGCAGAAACATTCAAAGCTCTGTCATGCTCTGCTAATTGCATTTATGATGAAAGATGATTAGGAAAGCTGAGTTTTTCCTGGTTTGAGGGGAGATAGGACTTGGTTGGGACTGAGGATGGGAGAGATGACTTGTCTGCTTGGAAAACTCTCTGGCTTTGCTCTAGGAAGAGCTTCTTTCCAAGGCACCAGGAAAATTTCTAGAGATAAATTCAACCTGAGTACAGGAGAAAGGCTTGTCCAAGGACATATTTATGTCTCTGGAGATAAGGTTGTGGATAAGAAGATCCTCTGTATGTTACAGTAGGATTAGCTTGGAAAACAGGGACCTGCCATCCCCCTCTTAGTGTTTCCTGTATGAGAAGAAAAAAAAAAAAGCCCACAGCTCTGCTCAGTTCTTTCCTTCAGAGATGCCATGACCTTCTCTTCCACTTTTTTATTCAAATCTATGCAAAGTTAGAAGTTGCAGTGCATGAAGTTGCTATTGTCCCTTCCATATAAAATAAGCTGTTCTCATGGTCCTGTCCAGGTCTTAGAATTTAGCTTGCTTTTTTTTTTTTTTTTTTTTTTTAATGGTTAGGCTATCCTTCAAGGCAAGTGGTTCTCTAGCAATGTTTATTTTAGGCAGGGAGAGACATATCTTTCACTACCAGTGTCAAGATATTTTCAGTGTTTGAATTTGTGCATGCAAGAAGAAAGATCCATTTGCCCTGTCCTCTCTACACGTGTTTCGAATTTAGGTTTGTTTTCATCCTTAAGTCATGTTTAAGGCATATCCTTAAGGCACATTTACACAGAAGGAAAAAACAAGTTTGAGATTTTTTTCTGCTCACAGGAAAAAGAGATTCAGAAGTCATTAATTCCAAAAATTAAATCATTTCATTGTAAATCTGTCGCTGCAGTAGGTGGTTTTCCTTGGTTGTTATTTTGTTTATCTGTCTGCACTTGAGAGATAAACCATAGGGAGAGGATTTTAGCAATATGTCATTCTGCTTAACTACTTGTTATCTTTTGTATTGAAAAACAAACCCAAAATACAATAAAGAAGCAAATCAGCTCTTCCAAGAGCAGTCCTTGGTGCTGGTCAAAAAGTTTGCTGAAAGGCAAACACAGGCCTTAGGTTTTAACTTTAATATTTTTCAGATCCTGTACTGCTTAGTATGCAACGCTGAAACTTCATATAGCCTGTTAGCTATTGTTCTCTCATTCTGGTTAGACGTAACAAACCCTCTTTAGGTTTGCACTTCATCGACACCTTGTTGTCCCAAACCCCGAAATACGTAAGCTAAAGCCTCTGAATGGGGGGGCAAACTTGGGGTAATTACTTCATTGACTGAAATTGTAATTGGAGAATTAACCCTGATATGCAAATGGACCAAACTTATAAAAGTGTGAAAAACCTGTGACCAAGCATCCATCTTGGGTGTAGCCTCTTGACTGTTCAAGGTGTACCTTTGAAGGTCCTTCAATAAATAACTGCTTTTATTCTCTTAATCTTGTCTAGCCTCTGTTTTCAGGTAGCCACTTCAAGGCATCATGGCCACACACTAATCACAGGAGGGAGAAATTCTGAATCAAGAGCAACATTTTAAGGCTGGAAAGAATTGCTTTTGTCTTCCATCCCTGTTCAAGCTGAAAACAAGGGATTGGAGCTCATTACTGGTTAGTCAGAAAGATAAACCATAGTGGAAAAACCAATGCAAATCATGGTGGTTCCTCTGTACATGTGACTGTTGAGGGACTGGATGCACCCTGACCCGGGGGTGAGACAGCAGAAACTCTCAGAAACTGTTTTCTTTATGATTCTTGCTGCTTTGGTGTGCATTGCCAAGTGGAATAGGTGGTGAGGCACAGTACCCAGCAATGATTCCTTTTTTAGAGGGTGCTAAGCCACCTAAGTATTCTTTCTATTCATTTCTATTTCATAGCATTATTATTTGCAATGATTGATTTTTTATCCTTTTTTTTTTTTAAAGTCATCTCCTAGATGTGTGACTGTGGATACAAAAATGCTGCTAGAAAAGATTTTCTTGCTATTTTCTAAGCTGTGAGAGATTTTTCTCTCTCACAGAAGAGGTAGCAGAGTTATATAAACAACCAAACACCTGCAACCTTGAAAAGTCTTCTTTATAGTACAGTAAGAAAATATTTTGACAATGGATGTTTTAGGATTTTAGCCAATCACCCAAGGGGTGGCTGATCCTTTGTCCAATTAGACTATGAAAAAAAAAGTCTATAAAAGAGTTTGTAAAATAATTAAATCAATCAATCTTGCTGCACAATTCCTGCTTGCTGGATCTTCTCTCCTCCTCTCTACAGCTGTGGGACATGGTGACAGGGCCTAGGGCTTAGGGCATTTTTATTTTTTAAATAAAAATTTGTACCTGCTGTACAAATCTGTTATCCCTCAGATACCAGACTAATGTACTAATGCCAGGTCAGATAATGGGGCCAGATCAGTCACAGCAGCTCTGAAGTGGCATTAAATCACTTCATGGTGCTGCTGAGCGATCAGTACTGCTGGAGCCTGCTGCCTCTCAGACATCTGTAAGAATTTGCAGAATTGGCTGATCTGAATCAAATCAGTTGGCTGATTTGATTTCTTCCGAACATAATCTGAGTTTTTACTTTTATCTTTACTGTTTTCTTAGTGTCAGTTGCAAGAAAACACATCAAAGAATAAAACGCTTCATAACTTTCTATAGCTTCTTCCTATTTTTTAACTCATTTCTGCCCGTTCCTTGAGGACAGAATTGCTGTGCCTTTTGTAGCTGTTATAGGTGGATCTTATGCTGAATTTGAGCCAGACTTTGTGGAAGTCAGCAGTGTTGTGGCTCTCTGAATGGCCATGTGCCCTTTGGGGGCATTGTTCTGAAAGTTTCAGAATGCTGAATTTGTCTTAGCCTGGCCATGATGGTATTATCTGGTATAATTGGTGATATTATTGCCTGCTGTGCAAATGGTTCATGGCTTGTCAAGATCTTTCCTAACTGAGCTGTGTGATCTGTGCCCACCCTCTCTTACATGGTTGTAATGTAGACCCGAACTTCTTGGCAGCTTTTCTTAAAAACGTAAGTCTCTTCCCTTTTGTCTTGGAAAGCTTCTCATTACTGGGGAGCTCCCACAGACTAAGGAGGCATTAAAGTCATGATGGATTTTAAGAAAGCCACCTATCCATGATATTAAAGAGCTTTTGGTAGCATTGTTCAGGCCCCTGCACGTTACACCTTGGGACACTTTTTGCTTTATGCAATCTTTGTGTGAGATATGTCTTTATTCACACTTTCAGCACACATCTACCTGGCACTACCAAAGACGTAAAGGGTCTCAGATTTGGTGTTTGGGGAGCAGAAACACAGTAATGAGAATGTACTTTAGAAGAAGTGAAGATCAATGGGTTGTGCCAGCAGAAACTTAGTGGTTGTATTCCTGTATTTTACAAAGACTAAAAGAATAGGAACATTTTAAAAATTATTTGCAGTTTTCAGTTGATATAATATTATTGAAAGGCTGATTATTAGATGGGAAAGAAAATGTAGAGAAGTCCTATGAAGCACATGTCAAACACTGTATCTTGGATGTACAGCCCAAATTAGGATTAGTGTGTTCTTGGGTATAGAGCTATACCACATTTGCCTTTATGTCGCAATGACCGCCACTGACCACTGCCCAGGCTAGCTCCTGCGGTGTGCGACAGGAGTGGGGAGCAGCTGGAGGCTCTTGGCTTTAAAGCTGCTCCTCAGGAGTTCAGCTCTGCCCAGGGGAGCTGAAGCTCCAGGCACAGTGGCTCTCAGCAGTCTGGATGAGGGAGAGGATAAAAAGTAGCAAGGAGGCTTGCCACACGGGATAACCCAAGTTTATTGGAGGCAACTCACAGGAGATGAGCCTCGAGCAGCTCCACGGAACCTCTTATAAAGGGAGGTGTTACAATGGGGATGGCTTAACTGGGGACCAATAGAAATCTCTACGGGAGGGATATGGACAAGGATAGACATTTCCTTGGGCCAATAGCCTCAAGGGGAGGAGGGAAAGGGATCACATGCCCCAATGGGGCATCGAGGTTTGGGGGATTTCCAAAGAGGGAGGTATCTAGAGGGGTAGGGTCTCGGGGGATTGATGGGGACCACATAAGGGTAAATTGGGAGGTTTCACATGATGGACACTGGACCTTCGGGAACAACAAGAGGGGTTTGGGTGATTGATAGGGAAAGAGCTAGAACAAGGGGAGGAGAACAACCATGTAGGGAGCACCGGGGGAGAGGCTTGGGGTCTGGGGGAAACCAGCTGGGAATAGGAGTGGGGAAGGTAGGGATGAACCACTGGGGTACAGAAAATTTATATAAAAATACTAAAGGCATCACATCACCACACCTTTAGAAAGGTTGTAGCACAGCTACATAGTAAACTCTAAAGAAAATACTTCCAAATTAGTGGTTTGGTATCAGGAAGCTTCAGCCCACGTCTTCTACAGAAAATGTCACACCAAGTATTGATAAAGACAGATGCAGAACTGTGTGAGCAGAAATTCCTGTGCCTCACCAAGGCATCAGCATGTGGGCTGGAATTCAGGCAGGTGAAGTGACCAGAGCTAACTTATGTTTGGTAAAGCTAGATTGTAGCTTAGTCTTTCAAGGCAGTTTTCCCAAGAAGTTGGGTTTTAATTGCTCCACGTTTTTAAAGCAAGCAAATCTTCACAGGAGCATCTGTGACAAAAATGGACTGAAAATGTCGACACTGTTGAAATTAAACAGTCTTTTCAAGCCTTTCTGTCCTTGAAGGTGCAATTTTGCTCTGTTCCACCAGGTCCAGTTCTCATTAGTTCATATGGAATCACTTTTGAAAGTGAAGAGTGGTTTGACCTCATGGTTATCATTATTCCTGTTTTGTCTGCAATTACAACAGAGATCCATCTGGAAAAAGCATGTACCTACTTTAATTTTCATAGACAGCTGAACCATCCCATGTTTCTAAAGGGGCAAGGCCTAGTAAACACATTGCTCATGTCTCTCTTCTATTTTATTTTTAATGTCACTTGAATGCTCACCTACAGACACATCAGTAGGTAATCAAGATATCCTTAATTAAAAAATCTACTTAACTGGGACATCTTCTAGGGAAATGAATTAAGCCAAGTGGTATTTAACTATGCTGCTTAGGGAAGCTTTGGTTTCTCTTATCTACAATTCCATTGACTGTGTTTTTGGAAACTCTACCCCTACTGAAAATTCCTCTTATCTGGGACAAACCCCCGGCTCATCAGAGTGAGTGGATGCTGCTCGTAGATTCTCTGCAGTCAAATTCTGTATTTTCCAGAGCAGCTCCTTCAGTTATGTGCACACCAGGATCCTAAGCTGGATCCGGCCAAGGTACAATTCACCCCTGGACAGAGAATTTGGAGCAGGGACCTGCTTTACATCATTTCTCAGAGTGGCTGAGGGTGAAGCATTGCCAGGCTCCTGTACCTCTGGGGTTTAGCTGTGGCACTTTTCAAACTGCATAAGCTAAATTTTTGTTTCTTAATGCTGTTCCTTACCAACTAAAGCTTTGTGGAGCTTGAGTACTGCTTGGTATTGGGTGTTGCATGGTACTGGTCGATCTGAGCTTTAAACTGGATCAGGTCTGTACCTCTGTGATACATAAACTCATATTCAGATCCATGCCTCAGTGTTTTCCAGGGTTGTTGTCACACATGTGACAGTGAAAAATGAGAATCTGAGCATCAGTGCTGCTGCCAGAATTAATTTGTGGTGCCCAGTGTGAACTGTTGTGTGTGATGACCATATATTTATGTTAAAAACGTTATTGCAATAGAATAGTGTTTTAATTAACTGGGTCCACTTTCAAATGAAAGCATCAAACTTGCAAATCTAGCAGTTTGTTGTTAATTGCTGCATTTTAATGTGTCTTATAATAAAAGATATTGTGTCTCTCTGCATAATTCAAAACATTAAAAATGCCGAACTAGAATGTCTGGAATATCTGCTGGCACTGGGAATTTTTGGATAGGCGCTAAAATAAAAAAAAAACCCTGAGCTTCCCTCAAATTAACACACAAGAATTTTACTGTTGGAGATATTACTTCTTAACTAAGAGGTACATACTTAAAACAAACTTTCTTTGAATAAGCCTTGTGACATCTCTGCTTTCCTAATTTTCTAGTCTGCCTCCAGCAAAAAACTTTTTAATGTATCCAGGAGCTTTCAATGTTTAATTAATTTGCATTCTCTTTCTTTTAAAGGACAAACTATGTGGTCAATTTTGACAAAAAACTCTTTGTTTAAAAAGTTAGCATTTGTGAAATCAAACACCAGCAGCTCGGTAATTCCAGTGTCATTATTTGCACTAGGAACCTTCTTCCTCTCCCAAATGAGAGAGAGAGCTCTCCTATACAAAAATCAAACACTGCAACCTACAGCAAGCGCATGTGAATGAAGAAGTGGAAAAGATCCAAGATTAGTTACACACAAAAGTGAAGCCAATTAGGCTGTTTCATTTCTCAGTGAAGAGTAACTCAGAGAAGTTGAGCATCATGGCAAATTTTCAAATAAGTGCAAGAGTTACTTTTCTATTTTAACAGTCACTTTTGGTACTTGGTTGTTATAATTAGTGACATACCTGGCATTTTAAAGACTGGCATGAATAATGTAAAGGCCTTTATTTCAGCCTTCCAGTTGTGATACTTGGCTTTTAGTCTTAATGACTGCATGAGATCAGGTTTTGTTAGTGCTTCATGTGCAAAACAGTGCCGCTCATTTTGAAGAGCAGATGTCCAGCTACACAAAGTGTTAAATCCTAATTTGGGACGTGCAGAGGTAGGTGTGCACAGACTTGATACCCTTCAACTCCTGACCCACCCTCAGAGGCTTCCAGACTGACAAGAGGAGCTGCTGTTTCCCCATATATGACCCAAAACAGGCTCCAGCTGTGTGAGTCAGTGCTACCCACCCAGCAAACCCTCCTTTCCATCCCTCCCCCTCCCCCTTTACATACATGTGCTTCTCTGGTAATGTGTTGCTCGTGTCCATGTGGTTTTTGGAGGTAACTGCCAGGAGCAGCTCAAAGCCGTATAAACCCAATTTGAACTGGCATTCAGGTAGCCAAAGTGCAGGTTGAACTGGAATGAATTAGGCTTCCAACTGACTTAAAACTTGCACAGCTGCTGAGCATAAAGGAAGCTGGGAGTCAGACTTGGGTCTGTGGTGTTCCATCTCCAAGCAGCTGCCTCCTGCAAGACACTGGTTTTTTCACAGCAATTGTCCCATTGATAGGAAGGGCTGTCCTGACATGAAGAGGTTTGAAACCTAGCTTGAAGTACATTCAGCAGCAGGCTGAAGCCAGGCAGTCAGCCAGATTGGTTCATCCTTCATTAAACAGAAAACCATGTTTCCCATAGTAGTTTGTGAAAACATTAACCAAGCTCAGTGTTTTGTGCTTTGAATTACCTTAAAAATCAATCTAACTTTTCATCTCTTCCTTCTTGGTTTTCAAAAATTGCATTTAATGCTGGTTCTGGAGATGAGAAATTGCAGCAATATCTCTGAACCTGGCCATATCTGGAATTTTGTTTGAGATAAAATCCTATAGGAATGGAGGGAAGGGGCTGGGGGTGACACAGCTGGGCTCAAACCTTAGCCCAGGCTCTCTGTGAGCTGGGGCAGCTTCAGCTCCTGTGGTAAAGATTTCTGGCAACCAAAGAGCACAAATGCAGAATGAATTTGCGTAATTAAATCCTTGTTTATGCACCAGTGGTGCATAATAGATATTTACAAATGAGGCTGTTTTTCAGATATCAACACAATTTTATGTTTGGAAGATGGAGCTGTGCTAATTTCAGTTTATACTCCAAACTGAGAATGAGTAAAATGAAATGAGGTTCAGTACTGACTCTGTGCAAACCTTCCCTCTGTAGTTTGCTATAAACAAAAGAAGTACGTGTAACTCCTTTTGTTTGGCCTTCATGGATGAGATCTGAAATAGGTTTTATTATATGTTGGAGCTTGTGGTACTGAGTAAAGCAGATGTGCTCTAACTCAAAGCATGGCTATGAAGCGGTTTTGGTCATGGAAGCTTTTTCTACTGCTGGCTTGGACTGTGCTGGCTGGAGTGCAAGCAAACTTAAAATCTTCAGGTTTAGCCCTGGATCTGCTATTTACATGCTTATTTCACTGGAAGTGTTTCTGAAAATAAAAATATGTTTTTGCAATACTCTGTGTTTTCCACTCTGGGTTGAAGGGAGGAAGGGGGGAAAAGTGAGATCCAAACTACTCACTCCATGTATTGAAATAGGACATTTAATAATGGATCTGGATGTGCTGCTTTGTTCACAGCCTTAATTTGGCATTGGGCGGGGGGGGGGGGGGCAGGGAGGGTGCTTTTGACAGAGGCAGTCAAATCCTGGAGGAAGGTGGAAAAAAAAACCCAAGCCAAACACACACAAAACAAATCAGCAATAAAATCTGACATATTGACCTTTAACTATTTGCTTGCACTGGAGCTGCTCTGGTGAGCTCGGCAACTTGTGACTCTCTTTCCTTTCTCTGTATGCTCAAGCAATCAGGTTTTATTTGCACGAGTGCCTGCCAGCAGCACTTTTGCAGCTGTGTTACAGACAGGCTGTGGTAAAATACAGGACAGGGACATTTTCTGAGACAGTCACATCATCTCCTCTCTTCTCTGTTCTTGCTCAGGTTCTTTCCCCTTTCTTCCTTGCCTCATCCCATCCCTTCAAATTTTAGTGACCCCATATCACACAATTTTTGCTCAAGAAATAAATTCTTTTGAAGGCATAAGAGAGTCTTGCTGCTGTGGATTGCCCTTTCCCCTGTTACAGTGTGTGAATAACTCCCCTGGAAGAGGAGCTGCTCATCAGCTGCGGCGGCAGAGTGGGGTCTCAGGGTTTAATCCAGTGACTCAGTGATTTAAAAGGCTTTTCTCTAGAGGGGAAAATGTTTCAAAAGTTTAATACTTTGTAGAGATAAACTGTTCCTTTTAAAGTCATTGTTGTCTTGTTCTGATACATCATCTCAGAAGAAATAATTCAAAGTGCTTTTATGTCCCTCTCTGCGCTGCCTGCAGGCGAAATACTTAGAGCAGGCAGTGTGCTGTAATCCTGAATTCAGAGTGGGGACTTTGCTGAGGTTAGAGCTCACATTTCACTTTTTTCCCCACTATTTTTGTCTTGTGTTTTCTCTTTCTTTTTTTTTTCTTTTTTTTCCTCAGATTATCCTAAGGTTGTAGGAGGTCAGAGCAAACACAAAGTACTTTCTTGAGAGAAACAGGGTTATTCAGCAAGGGATGATGTAAAGTAACAGAAGCAGATCTGTGGGGAACTTGTGGCTTCATGAAATGCTACTTCTTGGTCCTCCCTTCCTACCCAGAAACAGCAGTGGGAAGGTTAGAAAGGGCCCAGCATCAACACTTCCTGGGATATTGTTTTTAAAAAAAAAAATATCCAAATGGGAATGAAAAAGCAAAGAATCTCCTATCACCTAAAAAACAAACCTAAATAATTATAGGTCTGTTGCTATATTTAACATCAGCAATATAGCTGTACCATAGAAGAAGTACCTGAACAGAGGTACTTGAAGTAAAGGAGAAATTCCTTGCTCAGAAGAAACCAAATTGAAACATTTTAATCTTTACTAAATGCTCTTATTTTTGTCCTGAAGGGAAGTTGCCTTGAAACACTCACCTGCTGCGGGAAGTGTGTTTCTAACAAAATACCTTTGAAGAGGAACTTTTTGTTGAGAAACCTGAAAGGATTTTAAATATAAATATATATATATTTAAAGATCACAGTCTTGTTGTACTAGTGTAGTACAGGAACCAGCTGCAGATTGCCTCATTTTAAGGGGAAAACACCTCTCCAAGCAGCTGATCCCTTAGTCTGGGTTCCCTGGGATGTCCTACATGTCCTCCTAATGCCACTGGCCTTGACTCTGAGCTGAGTGTGCCTTCTTGATGAAACACTGAGTCCTTCTGCCTGTGAAATCACCAGAAAAATGTGGGGAAACGTGACATTTTATTAGTTATTGTGTTCTGTATCCATCTAACCCCAGTTTTGAATGTTGACAAGAAGCCATTCTCAGGCATGTTAAATGATTAGGTTGTTAATGCGATGAGTGTGTCAGCACACAGGGACTGCCCTGGATTCCCAGTCCTGCCTTCAGCCAAAATAAACTGGGAAGGGTTTTGGTTTTCTCCATGGTTGGTTGTGGTCAGAGGTTGAGATCAGTGGTTTGCAGGCACGTGAGCAGATTTCCAGTGGGTAAAACACGCAGAGGATGGAACTGAACAAAGCCTGAGGAGTAAATCCTTTATTATGGATGTGCATCTTAAAATGCAGGATACCCAAGGTGGCATTAAAGACTGGGCGAGTTTCCAGTGAATAATGAACACTGACATTATTCTGGCAACCACAGAAAGAGGAAAACATCATTGCACTTTCAGATTTGGGAACTGAGAGCTTTTACATGTGATAGGGACTTAAGAACCACAGCTGATGCTCTTTCTGACCTTTTTTGCACTAAAAGTTGCCATACGCAATAAGCTTTGAGAGCTGCAGAGTTTCACTTTAAAAGCTAAATCATGTTTAAATTGTGGGGGCACATAATAGCCCATGGAAATGTTAATGTTATTTTTCTGCTGTTTAAATGCCAACCAGGAAAAAACTGAGGCAAAGACTTGTGAATCCCCATTGAACAGCCCAGTTTTTTGTTTGTGGGGTTTTTTTTCCTCTTACTCTGCGCAAGGTACAACTTTCTCACTAATTCGATAAGAAGAAAATTCTTTTGGGGGCATCAGCCCCAACCAGAGGACTTCAGCTCAATCACAGTAACAGCAAAATGTTAATTGTGTGGTTTACACACAGTGGTATGGGCAGGCCATATTTTAGGGGTTTATCAATGAAAATTAATCCTTGTGTGTATCAGAAAAATCTCTGGACTAGGAAATAATTGCAGAAGACTCCATACCGTCACATAGGATTGAACATAAAGGGAGCAGGCTTACAGGAGACCTGAGTTCTGAGTTTGGGACTGCCAAACTGAACTTCATTGGGGTGCACCCAGCCATGTCACTTAGAAGTTCTGGGATACAAACTTTGGCACATTATTCTTTCATAAGAAACCTCAGTATTAGACACAGGAGTGTGAAACTTCAATATTTATGTGCCCTTTCATTTCTGTCAAGTCACCTGTCAGCAGCTACAGGAGAAATCAGGACAGGGTACAGCAGGTTTCAGTGTGCCTGGATGTGTTTTGAACAGGTAGGGTGTTGCCAACCCAAATAATTGAAAAATAAGCTCCATCTCCCCTTCTATCCTCAAATAGATAAATTTCTTTAAACTGCAACTTTGAAAAAGAAATGCAATAATGCTGTTACTTTTTAGGCTGGTTTTATTCCATTTTTTTTCTTTTTCTTTATTTTTTTTAAGGTACTCTAGGGAAGAATGTATGGTAAACCAGCTAAACAAAAATGTAGTGATTTAAAAGGTAGGAGGCTCATAATGGCACCCTTCAGATACATACAATCCAAATTCCATGTTCATCTTTCTTCTTTTATACCAATATTTTCTTTGATTATTGCTTCCTGAAGCCTTGCAGCCACTGGACTCAATGACAGCTATTAGCAGGAAGAGAATAAAGAAGTGGGGCTGGGAGAACCCCACTTTATTTTCTGTAGTTAAAAATAATAATTAGAAATTTAGAAAATAGCCTTTCTAAAAGGAGGAAGCAGTGCAGGGTGGTTTTGCCACACTCCTAAATAGCTCAATATTTTTATACATTCTTAAGTCTCTCCCTGTTTTAATAAATCTTCCCTGGGTAAGTGAAATAAATGAAGTCCATGAATACCCTCCCTGTAATACACCTTCGTAAGGACAAGGAATTTTTAATAAGGAATAGAGATATCTTTTTAAGGTTTTGGAACCTCTTCACGTAGGAAACGAAGACAATCTTGATGAATCAGGTCAATGTTTCTGTTGCATGTTTGAAAGCAGTGCATGTATATTTAGTATGTTCTGCTATTTGATCTTTTGCGTATCTGGTTTATCTGGATTACATGGTAAAACTCTCATTTGATGCCTGGTTCCACCAGAGCTCACAGCAGACACTGCTGGGTGTTGAGATGGTTAATGAGACAAACTGCTTTCTGTTAGTCATTGCTAGAAGTAACTTGGGACATTTAGAGGATGGGCCTGCCCTCCTCTCTGAAGCATTATTTTCTCTGAATGATGAGCTGATTGCATTTGAGACTTGTTCCTGAACGAGCCTCTGTTGTCAGGTCCAGCAACACGCTGGAGGCAAAGACATGGCCAGTGTGTGATTTGCTTTGGTGCCGGCTTGGTTTGGAGGGGGAAACCCTCTGAGAGAGCAGGGAGAATGAGAGTACACTAAAAGGCAATAGATTTAGTGGTGATTCCTGTTAGAAAATGTGTAGGTCCATGTGCTGCCCTGATGGAGCCACACTTAACACTGGGTAGGGTTGAGGGCACAAATGGGTGCCCTGTGTGACCCATGTGAAGCCTCTTTGCTCTGGGGCTTCAGTGCACAGCACATGCAATCCCCATGAATTTGAGGAGATTGTGTCCTCTCTCCTCCTCCTAGCAATTCAGGCCCCGAAATGGCTCCTGCTTTTCTGCTGCTGAGGTGAAGTGCGACAAGGAAAGAGCGTTTTCCACTCAGATACACAGGATCCATCACACTTCCCGTGGCAGTGCCCTGTTCCCTGGCACAGCAGTGCTAATGAGAACAGCAGATGACAATTAAGCATTCAGGTGCACTCACTGGAATGAAGAATGTGTGTCAGAATAGCCTCTGTTGTCATTTCCATCACATTAAATTGTGAGCCTGGCATCTCGTATGCCTTCCTCCAATGCTGATCCTGACTGTTAAGGACAAGGCTGCTGGGAGCTCCTCAAGCAGCTGTTTGGTGGCTCTGGCTGGGAAGCACTCTGCCCACCAGCAGTATCACGTTCTGCTCACTTAGTTAAATGCACAGTGAGGGATTTGCAGGCTCAGGCTGGAAGAGATTGTTAGCATAGAGTTTTATCATGAAAAAAGAAGATAGTGTCCCAAGAAATAACAAACTTTTCCAGAGTTCTGTGGTTCCAAAGGATGCTGGGTGCATGTTTCCCCACTGCCAGCCAGCATGGAGAATGGAGTGAAGCATTCTTGCAGCCTTTCTTATGCTCTTCAAAGAGAAAACACACAGTATAAGCAGAACAAATATGTATTTCTGCTGGCTGACGTTACGTGGAGATGATTTCTTGCTGGCAAGAATTGTTCAGTTTCGTAGGGACAGACACCTTCTGTTTTGTTGATTATGGACCTGCTCTGCCCATGTACCCAACTGACCCAAGTAGTGCTGGAACATGAGAAAAACATTTACCCAATTTAAAAATTAAAAGGGTTTTAGTAACAAAAAACTTAATAATTGACAGTTAGAGACCTCAGGCAGCAAGCTGGCTACCTACAAAACAAGGAATAACAGCGCTGAGCGCTCGGCTCCGAAGGTCTGCCAGAGACACACCCCTCAGGCCTTGTGCAAGGCCTTTTCTAACTGCCATCGGTCAGTCAGGGGCCGGGTTGGTCGGGCCTTCCCTCATGCCTGCCCATAGGGGCAGGACCATCCCTCTGGAGCATGCCCGATTGCTTCCCAAAGGAGGGGCCCCGGCCTGAGTGACAAGTACTGGTGGTTTTGACTGGCACTTGCACACTGCCCCCTGAGAAAGTTCCAGAAAGTTATTCCCATCAGCCATTTTGTTTTCTATTAACCATTGACAATTAAACATTAAAAACATTGAACATTAAAAACATTAAACATTAAAAAACTCCCTAACATACAATCTAACGCCAACCATCGCTCTCGACTCCCAATCATCTTCAAACCTGAAATCAAAAAACTTTAACAGTCTTAAACTTATTAACTAACTCATTAACTTGATTAACCCCTTGAATCAATAACCCCAAATATGAAAGCCAACTTCCCCCTTCACTGTTTATAACAGACATCTAAAAAAACCAAATTCTGCTTGAACCTGGACATGTATTTGGTCGTATCTAGCAGTGTCTCTTTCCTCAAACAAATAATTTAAACCAGCACCTACCCTCCCCCTTTGATTTGGGGACTTCCTGGGGAAGTGGTGCTGGTCCATAAGAATGAATTATACAAATCCAGCTCCTCATGTAACACCTCCAACCACCCAGGCAATATCACAGTACCAGGGGGCCAGGCAGGCTGTTGAATTGAATTGGATCTTGTCCTTTTGCTGTTCTCACTCAGATAATCAATCCCCAAGTGAGTGTGTGCATCTGCCAATACATGTGCTGCCAAAACACCCACACAGCTGTGTTAAGAGGAAAACTCCCTCTCATTACAGGTTACAATTTTTCTTGGTTACCAGCAGGTTTTTGCTGAAACTTGAAAATAAGACTCAAATTGCCAATGTGGGCCCTTGCTGCTCTATCTTGTTCTCTTGCCAGCTATTTCCTTGAATATCAGCTGAGTATTACACTGTTTAACAAGGCTGGCACTGTAAATATATCCTTTATTTCCATGCAAACAGCTTTGAAAGAAAAAGTATGAGACAGTGAGAATTAATAGGAAGGCAGTATCATATGTTAATTCCACTTTACTTTTAGCTGTTTTACTGAAAAAACAATGAGCTTTTTATTTTTGTGACAAGGCCTGTGACTTGGCAGCATAATTGGTGCAAAATAGACTGCCTGAACAAGCTTGATTTAACGGGATTTAACTCTAGGAGGTAGGAATATTGCACTGTGCAGAACCTAGTTTTCAAGAGTTTTTGGAGAAGCCTGAAGCTGAAAAAATTCCAAAAGTGATTGGTGAATCACAGGGTAATACCAAGTTTTCTTTGTCTAAGAATTTAAAACTAAAAAGCACAAAAATAACAAAACCCCTTTCTTCATCCTTTTGCTTTGCCTCTTGTTTCCACAGTGACTTTACAGCTGCCCTGGCTTCTCTGAGATCTTTTCAGCCTGGGTTCACTCTGAACTTCAACCTTGAATTGAATCTGTGTCACTTCTCACAGGAAGGAAAGAAGAAAATGCATAAGCCTCAACCATGGCCTTAGGAAATGCCACCTGGGCATGAAGCTTAAGTATTAATCTTCCAACAATTAAATGGCACTATTTCTCAGGACATACAGGTGACCCTCCTGCAATCACTCTATCCAATAGGCAACGTCTCTGCTTAATTATCTCATTTCTGTCTTTGAGCTTTCCCAACCACCCACACAGCAACAAATCTAGTTCATCCCTAAAGCTCCATGTGCAACAATTGGACAGGTGATCCCTAAATACTTTCCTGCTCATAATGCAAGTAAAACAAGGCACTTTAAAACCCCCAAATGCTTGTTTCTTTTCCTTGATGTGTGTTCCTTCTTTTTGTCTTGGCATCCCCTGCTCCAGCTGATTACTCCCGACTCCCTGTCCCCACTGCCTCATAATTCTCTGGGGATAGTGAAATGCCTTTGTCCCCTTCTTGGAATAGCCACCTCCAGCTCCTCTGAGGGTGCTGCTGCTGCCAGAGCTCATCCTGGCTCCAGCCGCAGCTTAGAATTCCATGGGCTCAGCAGCCTGGCCCCAGGGCAGGGATGATTCTGCTGGGACAGGAAGGGTGAGAAGGACAGGGGCAGAGGAGGGAAAGAGGAAAGGGCTGTGAAGGACCAGCTTAGTAACTCCAGCAGCTGGCACGGAGTGTAGCTGCACTTTAAACGTGTTTGACTGCGTGATCCACTGTGGTGCAAAGACACCTGAGCTGGCTCTGATTGAGCTGCCTTCTTCATGTGCCAAGTCCCAGTTGCAGTAGAGCTCCCTTAGCATGGCAGAACACCCAAATCAAGCTGCTGCTGCTGCATTGCCTTCCCTTCTGGTGCTGGCTTATTTCCAGCCAGTTCAAAGCCTCCTAAGTGCTGCTTTGTAAGGTTCGGGTAAACCCTAAATAATCTGTACAAGGTAAGTACGGAGTCCAAGCCCAGTTAGACACAGATAATTCTGAGCTATCCCTCTGATCACCAGAGCCTCTAATATAGCATTTTATATATAAGGTGGGTATACTGTTGTGTGCAGCCATTGCACTACTTGCTTTCTTGTCAAATCTTTTGGAGGTTACTGACCAGAGCAGAAGGGAAAGGTCTCAGATAGGAAATTCTGGAGTTGGAAGGAAAAATTTTTCTCAGTGCAGTCATTTCAGTTTAGCTGGAGATTTTTCTTTTTTTCCTTTTTGTTTTCTTACTTTTTTTCTCTCTCCCCTCCTCTATCCCCAATACACTCACCAGATGTTGAGAGCATTCGTTGTTGTTCCTTCACTAACTTGAAAGCCTCAGGTATTCAGTGCTTCTCTAAGCTGTAAATCTGGGAAGCCCCTTCAGAAATAGCAGTTACAATATGCTAACAATGACTGCATCACACAATGCGTCAAGATGAAAAGGAGGTCATTTCCTTGATCTCACTTCAGAAGACTGGCATGTCTCTTGGCAGAACTCATTTGGATGTTGCTCTCTGTAATTAAAGGCTGTATCATCATGCACACAGGAAGGTCTCCAAAAAGCTGAATTCAAGTTGCACAGACAACCTCAATTTTGGCATTGCCTGGCATTCAAACACTTGACTGGCAACTTTAATAGTGTTTAGCCCTAAAAAATTATTTATAAGGAGTTTCCTAGAGGAATTGATTTTCTTGTTTAACTTTCAGCTGACATTAAGTAGCATGTAATTTTGGTCACATAAAGCATCAGCAGGGCTGGACACATTTGTCACATGGGTTGCTGACAGACTAACCATGGCTGTAGGCTGTCATTCAATGATTGGATCCAGGTTAATTGGAGATAGGCACTTAGCTGTGGGTTTAACAGATGGTGAATATCAGAAGTTGAGAAACTTGGTTTCCATTTTTTATGCTGGTTTACTCAAACTCTCTGTCCCAAATTTTTTTGTTCCTTTGATTTTTTGGGGGTGTTATGAAAAATTACTTTCACAGTTTAAGACCAGGAGTTATGAACTTCTTTCATTAAAGTACACTCTTCTCAAATCTGGAAGAGCTATTTTCACCTTTCCTCTTGTATCTGGCGTCCTACTTTACATGTTTCTCTGAAATGTTTATGATTATTAGTGCAATCAGCCACCTTTCTTTTTGGAGTAATTAATTAGAATAGTCCTCATTATTTTCTTCTGGAAGAACAAAACCAGCTGTGAGTAGGTAGGAACCAAGGAAAATGAGTTACCAGATCAAGACCTTCTTTTGCACTCCAGTCATACCATGTTCACACATTTACAATGTACACATTTTCTTTTAAAAATAATACAGTAATAATTCAACACGTGAGCACATATTTTTTCAGTAGCAATATCTAGGACTTAAAACTGAAAATATGGCTGCAACATTGTCTCTCTCTATTGCTTTATATCAGAGAGATTTGTCTGTGCTGTGCAGAACCTGCTTCTTTTAATTTGGTGGTCGGTAAGTGCAGTTCTGTCTTGATGTCGCATGGTGACTAGAGCCAATATCACATTAAAGATTCCTGGATAAATGGGAAAACGCAGGGTGGCTGCAGGAGAAACATTGTGATGGAAATGCATTCAGTAGCTTTATGCTGCATTGTTTTATCTGAATTACTGAATGGAGGTTTCATCATTTCTCCCTCATTAGCTGGTGCAGGGATAAGGGGTGAAGATTGAGATGGATCAGGGTAACATGGAAAGGGCAGTGAGATATCAGGAAGTGTAGGGCTGAAATCCACAGTTTAACTTAATATTTTTAGTTAGGGCTTTTAAAATTGTAGCACATGAACAACACAGAAAAGCAGTTTTGAACACAAAGCCCATTCTGTCCTATGAATAGTTCAGTCTAATGCAGCATCTCCTACATCATCCCCTTTTATCATGTGTAATCAATGTTATACTTAATGCAGCATGACTTGGCAAGTGATTAAGGACCTGGTGGGGACATTAACAATGTAAAACTTTATTTGCATTTACACTAATGATTTTATAATGAGAGTTTTATTATATTAATGGAGACTGCTGAGAGAAGAAGGGAAAAACAAAGCTGAAACTCCCCTAATGTTGTCTTTCTTTAATAGAGCACCCTCTGCTAGCACTTTGTTGACATAGCTGCTTATTTGCATAAAGGAAAATATGGGTATTTGGAACTATTAATTATGGAATGGTTAATGCACTTGGTGGTAATTATTACATTTATTGAGTTATTTTAAGAGGGGTGTTATGGAAAATGTATTTATACAATAATTTAGAGAGGAGAGAAAAGTTTTAAAAATAGCTGCACTTGTAACTTAATTGGTACCATATCTCAATAACAAAATATGGGATACACCTGTGAGAGCAGCTTATCTTTAGACAGATTTATCCAGGAATACCATGAACTGCTATCCCTGCTCTGTTGTTTCAGTGAATTACGAAGCTTTTTAGCCAAAACAGAAACCTGGCAAAGGTTGAGCTGTTGCCTGTAGAGTCCAACCACTGCTGAGCCTCCAAAGAAAATGAACCAGCCCTGGGTATGAGTTCTGAAAAGCAACGTCAGCTGCTTCATGCCACTTCGAGATGTTGCCTGAAGAAGAAATTTAAAAACCAAACAGAAAAACCCTGGCCAAAACCCCCCACAATTATTGGGATGGACTACACTTTCCTTGAAGCAAATTTTGTCCAATACTAGATAATAATAATGTAAGAAATTAAGAAGTAGTTCCATGTGATTCCTTTGATTTTTGCAGTGCAGCTCTGAGGCTGCCTTCTTGTAAGTACCTATGCCAAAAGTCTGCATTATTTTCATGAGATAGCTTTCCCAAAACTCTTCTCAAAAGTAAGAGATCAAAAATCATCTTTCCCAAAAAGTCATCTTTCTTCCTGCTGTGTCAACTGTAACCCTCACATGAAAAATGGAGATGTTAGTAAAACAGACAACCCTTCTGAGAATGAAGTAATAGATTTGATTATTTAAGACAAAAATATTACAAAACCTAGCAATATTGTTTTCATTTTATTTAATAGCTTCACCTAAACTGTCTTGCTTTGATTTCTCTCCTCCTTCTTCAATGGACCAGCACAGTTTCTACCAGCAAGCTGGTTTTCTGTGTTTTCTGCAAATGATTGGTTATAGCAATTAGGTTTCTTGGCAGACAGCTCTGAAAGTCAGGTTACTTTCAGGAGACTTAATTCCATTGCCTTGTACTCTACCACACATGATGTGACCTGTATTAATTAGTATTGCTAGGAACAGATTTGGGGAATTAAGGATGCAGCCAGGTATTGTGGGACCATAAGGTTCCCCAAGGATCCAGAGGTTTGTAGCATGAATGTCTTAACAGAAGCAGGTAAAAACACCCAAGTTCCTACAGGACCCTTGTATTTTAAACAGCCAGTGCTCTGCAGTAAATAATGGGGGTGGTGCTATTGGAAAAGACATTTCAGAGAGGAAGTGAGTGACCTTAGGTGGAATTGCAGGAACAGGCTGGCTCTTGACTAGGATCTTCAGTGGCAGACAGCAGGAGCTGGAGAAGAGGGAGCCCAAAGTCCAAATTCTTTTGAGTCTTTTCCCAACATCATAAATTTCCATTCAATACAGTGGACTCTGAAAGCTGTAGCTCAGCTTCATCTACAACATGTATGATTTATAGCTCTGAATCAAGTATTCTCTGGGTATATCTTTTAAGGACTACTAAAGTGAAGTCAAAGACGTGTTGAATTCAGAGGTGTTTTTATCAAGCTTTGGAAGAAAAAGAAACACCCCCACTACCCAACTGAATCTAAAGAAAATAATTTTTTTGGCCTCAGTAGATGAGAATTCTCCATTCTCAAGTTTATTTTACAGTTTTTCACATATGAAACAATGATTTTAGGCAATGAGAGGTATTTTCAAGAGGAGTTAGTTACAGCATAGAATCACTGTAGAATTTTGGAAAGGGCTCTGTTGAAGTAGTTCCTTCACTAGATGTGAACTTGCAAGACCTTTGAATTAGGCTTTGTATCAGACTGGTTCTTCAGCAGCTTCCCTCCTTACAAGAGTCTTATGTAGGAGTTTTCCTGCACAAGTTGCCTGAAACAGGTCACAGTCCAAAACCAACTTTTCAGTTTAGTAAAGGCAAATATTTACAGTCCCAAAAAAGTATGTTGTCATTTCCTATCAACAGCTCTGTATAAACAGAGCATTTAAGTGGAAATGCAAATATTCTTTCTTCTGCACTTCAGTGAACACCTGAGAGATATATAATAGCAAAGTGCAGGGGTTTTTTCTAAAGGATTTCTTGAAATCAGTTTAAACTTCTCTAAAGATTCTAGCAGGAGACAGCTGAAAAGAAATGAAGAAGAGTTGTGCCAAGAAAATTACATTACTGTCATTGTTAATTTGCTTTAAATATCCATGAAAAGAAGAAGTCTATTCTCTGTTAAAATTTCCCATTGGCTTACAACCAAGTGGTGAATATTATATTTTATAGACTCTGACACGAAGATTCTGTTTAAACATTTATCTTTTGAACAGCTATGTTTACAGCTAAAACCTTCCTTCAACTTAAACTTCAGCAATAATGTGATATATTCCTCTTCTGAAGTTGTCTCAGGTGAAAACACATTATCTGGTCAGGTTTGATGAAGTTCTTCAGATTATTTGCTCAAATGGAGGTCATTTCTTTAGAAGTCAAGGTGAAAACGTGTAGTGGACCACATTCACCCTTGCTTGTGAATTTGGAGGAGCCATTTGGACTTTACCATGGGACCCCATTCCATATTGACAGTATTGTGTATAAATTTCACTGCTGGGTTTTGAATGAAAAGAAGAAATTGAGGCAAGAAATTATTGGTGAAAACACGTGGCTGTACTTCTGGCTCTGAGAGAATTAAGTCAATAAATTGGTTTTCTGGTTTTCTTCTCTTTAATATTTGTATTTTCCAAACTACAAAATATTTGTGAGTACCAAGAAAGAGTTTTGCCAAATAAAAGGAGTCCTGTCCCTTCTGTGCCATGTAAAGGGAGCATTGAAAAGTGTCTATGTCATATAAAGGAGCCTTTAAATTTATTGTGTCTATGATTGTGGTTTGGGGAACATGCTGAAGCAGACATAAATTTTGGTGGAGAGTCAGTTGGGCCTCATAAAGATGCCACTGGGAAGCCTGCAACTCTTGAGTACTAAACTTGTTAGTGTTATAATATCAAGGGAAGATATAAATCTGCTTTAGGTGCTGCATCTACTCCGCATGCACACGAGTTCATTTGCCACTGGATGTTGTGGTTACAGTGCCAGCCACAATGAAATCTGGAAAGATTAAGCAGGACAATATTTGTTTTAAAAGGAGTATTCTCAGCACCAAGTTCAGAAGAAGGGATGCAGCACAACCCTGTGAGTCCTGGGAGGCCTGGCAGGATGGGACATGCACAGGGTGCAGGATGGGTGGCAGCACGGACAGGGATGGTTTGTGCTGTGGCTGATGTGGTGGAGGACGGTTTGGGAAGACAGACTCAAGCTCTTTGCATTTCCAGGCCTCAGTCTTCAAGCAGCCTTTGCCAATAACAATTCCAAATCCTCAGGAGCAGCTGGAGGACTATATTTAATGTCTTTACGTGGAACAATGAAATTAAAATGCCTTTTCCGATTAGGCTTCAAATACTTGCTTTTGCATGCAAAGGCACTTTTCCCAACTGAGAATGTTTAAGGCCAAATACCTGCAAGATTTTTTTTTTTTTCCTTTCATTAAAGTGAATCATCCTGTTAAAACTGCTGGGTGAATTGGAATATCAGCATGTACCAATGAACTGCCCTGGAAGGCAAGGCCTTACTTTGCTCCAGGTTTTTCATCTCCACTGCTAGTGAAACAAATTGATTGATAGCAATTAGTCTTATTAATAGCACAAATGCTAGCCTTACACTGAATGGGTTCTGCAGGCTTTGACTGATTGAATTTGTGTGTTTCTAGGTTAATCAAATATTTCAAAGGAAGGTGATGGTGAATAGTAAATTCTTTGAGTCTATCAGTATTCTGAACAGCTGTTTCTAGCTATGCAAACTCACTTGAGCGGATGTGCATGTATCACATGAGATATTTATTGCCCAAGTAGGTTTTTATTTTTTGTAAATGCAGTCTTCTTGCAATTAATAAAGCTCTTAGTAGATGCTTTTGCAGGAAGCAATGTCCTTCACAGAGATACCAAAGTCATTTCACAAAGGAAATTTAGCACTTGAGGGAGATATGGAAGAAAACCCCCAGCCTTGTAATTGCACTAAGTAATTATTTTTCTTTTTGTGTATTTTTAATTTAGGTATTTCTGAATTTCCACCTAGTAACTATAAACAGATCTTTCTAAAGGTACTATACGGGTTTTTTTATCTTGAAAATGCTATTTCACAATATGTCTTTAAATTGCAGAAGTATGTCAAAGTATATTTCAAAATAAACAGTTTATTCAATAACTTCTGAGATAAAAAATTACATTTCCTAGATAAGAATATGTGAAAGTGTTCCCTTGCTGACATCTCAGAAGTATGACAGTTTAAGGATTATAACGGTGGAATCTAAGTAAAGTCACTTTTGATTAGAGGTACATTTGCTGTGGTGGGGCAGGTGATTTTGCAGAGGAAAAGCTGCACCTATTTAGCTCAGCCCAGAGTTTAGAAGACAGAATTCCACATGACTAATAAATTGTGATATTTTGAGGAAATGCTCCTTAATTCCAAGTGGCATTTCTGCTTTTGATGGTCAACTTTCTAAAACGAAGTGGTACCATGTAATGATGCTCAGATTCTCTTTTCCATCCCAGCTGCTTTGGCCAGGGCAGAGCTGTAACCTGAAAAACACAACTGTCCTGCCTTGTGCCCACTCCAGGGCTGGATGTGGGATTGGTGAGGATATTTGGATCCCTTGTTTATATTCTGAGTTGAGGACCAGCAGATGGGTCCCTCTTTATCTTAGAGGGAAAAATTCCAGCTGGACAAGTGAGAGGAGAGCTGAGGGTTCTCTTCCCATTTATAAGGGATTGCACTGAAATTACATTTTTTACTTTTAATAACTAAAAGTTAAGTAAGAAAATGATTTTATTAATCTCATTCCACTTGCTTTGTTTTAACAAGCAATAAAAATTATAAATAATTAAAGAGCCAAATAAGCCATGTGTTGGTGGGTTATTAATGCAGGCCCAGGGCACATTGTAAGTCATGATCTTGAAGGCAAATTGACTTTAATCAAGGTGCCCGCATTAATTACTTAGTCATTCTAAGCCCTTTTCCTTGCTATGATAGTATCAATTTTTTTTGTTGAATTTTGCTTTGCACGAGCAAACTCTTATATTTTGGGGACAAAAAAAACCCCTAGAAAGTCTGCAGTATAGATTTTCATTTAATTAAAAGTACTGAGGTTGAGGCTGTTACAATCCCCAGCCACAGCACATGGCTTTTCAGCCTCAGTGCATAGAATTTCAGTTTTTTGGAGTCCCACAGTCCATTTGGACTGTTTACATGTCCATTCCATGATGGGTGTGGTAGAGGATTTCTGCCTGAACTTGTAAAAGCCAAGCAGAGAGGAGCCATGTTGTCTTTAAATTTATACCTGAAGGTTTCACATTAATCTCTTTACTGCTGCTTTTCAGTCTTGGTCCTCCCTGAAGGCTCCAGAGCAGCTGGCATGGAGCCTTAGAGGGTCAGTGGAAGTCTGGCGTAAAACACCAATTTAGTCTCAAAAACTCATTTAGTCTCAGTTTTAAGTTGCAAAGGCCTTGGCTTGTCATTGCACCAGGCCCTGAATTCCCTCCAGACCGTGTTAAACCAGAACACTGCCTTAGCCACAGGGAAATCTGCTCCTTCAAGCCTTGCATGAAGACACATAATTTGATTTTTATGTTTTGAGATAGCAATAAAGCATCACCTCTGGCCAGCTGGGCCCTCACCAGTACCTGTGACTGGGCACAAGTAAGGTGGGTGCGTAACAAACGTATGGCTCCTGTGGAACATTACTCTTCCTTGCTGTGGGATGTGAGGCTTCCTGTTCATTTTGATAGCTTGGATAGAGATCTTTGAAAAATGAGATTTGCAGTGTATTGATTTCATGTTTTTTTAACCATAGAATATTTTGTTTATAGTGCAGGCCAATGGCTATTGCTTTTCCTGAGATACCTTCATATATATATGTATGTATGTATGTATGTATGCATCTAAGTGATGTAGCACAGATACTAATCTTCCTTGTAATCTCCCAGGTCACTGCTCTGATCCACTTGAAGAGCATGACAGGGAACTGGACAGATTAGCTTTCAGTGTGGCAGCCTGATACAGCCTTAACATATCCAAAAAGAGAAGAAAAGAAACATATGAAACTACTTCAAACTCATTAAAACTCAACTCCCAGTGCAGCAACCAGGCTAGAAACAGTGGCTCCAGCTTTTAAAGGAGAAGCTGGGACATTTTCCACATTTCCTCTGGTCACTAAACTGTGCTGTCATTGTGGCTTGAAGGCACCAGTGATGCCACTGGCGTTTCTCTTCTCCATGCAGAGTTGGCAAAGGATGGTTTATATCCAAAAAGATGCTGCTGCTTTGCTTTTTTTTTTTTCTTTTTCTTATAAAACTGTCCCATTGATCACGGATCTTACAGGTAGAATTTTTTTTACATTTGTTTAATTACATTTGAGAAACTCAAGGGAAGCAAAGGGGAATGACTTTCAGGAAAGCATGTTTAGGTGGGCTCAGTATTCATAACTGAGGTCTCAGTACCTGCAGAAAAACATCTGGCCAGTTCATTAAGGTGCTTAACCAAGAATTTAGCTCTTTTGAACACTTAGCCCTAAATTCACATAACACTCCAGCCTTCATAATTTTGTTTTAACTCACAAGGAAATTTTGTGAGACTTTCCTCTTCCTCCTTTCTCTCTCAATAGCTGTCCTCAGCATTCAGAGGCAGTGGAGCTGTCCAAGTTTTATTGTACGTAAGACTAAGTGGGGAGATGTTGGCACTAAGGTAATGTTACCTGTCTGAAAAAGGTACCTCTTACTGCTGTCAGGAGCTTGGAATAAGCAGGGCGTGGAGTTCAGCTAGAGAGTCTCTTACAGAAAAGTTAAAAGGCAAAGCATTTAGATCTGTAGCTAAAACAAGAATAAGGTTCCTTCTGTCCTGTGAAGTCACCCACAGAGTTGTGGTGCAGTACAGAGGAGAACCTTTCCTTCCTCCGTGCAAGCACTAGGATTGCTTCACTTTAGCTGGCACCAGAAAGAATTTGGGAAGAGCAGAAACCATGGAATACTCTTTAAGTTAAAATGGGAGTCTAGTTCAAAATTAGTAGGAGTCAGGATCTTACCAGCTGCATCTGAGGGCAGATCAAAGATAGTGCAGAGGAGAAAAATAATTTATCTGTCACGAAGACAGACTGAAACTCAGTGAAGCAGCTCAGAGAGAACTAGAGCAGTGGATAATTATCCTGGAGAAAAGATATAAATGTAGGACTGATGAGAAAAGTTTCCATGGACTGTGATACCAATAAAAAATTAGGGTATTTAAGCAGTATGTGATGACAGGCAGTGCATATCCAGAGAAATAGAGCATGCCTCAGGTAATGCTGTAAAGTGTCTTGACAGCAGGTTCACATTTAGATTCCTCCAAGTCTTACACCTTTATCTATCAATCTCAAGTGATTTTAATCACCCAAAAAAAGCACTGCCCAGAGTATCCTGCGAAGAAGCTTGAGACAAGTGATTAGAACAGAGAATCTGCCACTCTGTCTCCTGTGTTCTGCTTCTGTTGTCAGCTTAAAATATACTATACCTCTACACATAAAAAAATTTATTTCCTGGGGTGCACCTGTTAGACTATTCCAACCAGTCAGGAGAAAAGGCCAGTACAATTTTGTTTCAGGTATGTCTTCTGCATAAGAGCAGAAAGTTTCCATAGGCCGAGAATGTATTTGAATGTTAGAGCCGCACCACAGTTTCCTAGTGCAAAATCAAGGAGGAGAAAAGGAGATATTATTTTGGGAGTATCAGGTTAAGTAAAATCAGATTCTTTATGAGGAAGTACTTTGAAGATACATTTATCCAGGAGAAAGAACATGGAAGACTGTTGGGGTCTCCTCCCCCCGCCATGTAGCCCTGGGAGAGGGGCCCTGAGGGCACAGACACGGGGCTTCCCTGCCCCTGCTCAGCCTCGTTCCCATTGGTTGGTTTGTGTTCCCTGCGCGGGCAGAAGGACCCTTGGTCCCGTGACTGGAACAGTTCCTCCACTGAGCCCCGGCCATGCGGCTGGAGAAATAAACATCTCTCTGAAACAGCTATCAAGAATCTGTCTGTCCATATATATTTCCTTTCCACGGGACTCCTGGTTTGATATATGCATGTTGCAGTATCCCCGCTGCAACAGAAGACCATCTAGAAAAAAAAGCAGAAGTGTGTTTAGAATCTTAGTTTCTTCTGCAGAAAGGAGTTAACTCAGCCTGTGCCTGATCCATGGCCCTGGCTGCTCCACCAGCAGCACTGACACACACAGACTAACCAGAGGGTGTCCAGCTCTCATTACAATTCCTTAGGAATAGGAACCTGCTTGGGCTCTGAAGGCCTATAAACCAAAACTTTTTTCCCCCCACATCCTGCAATCTTACCCTGTGCTGCTGCTTCCAGGCATCTATCTATCTATCTATCTCACAGGTAGCCACAACGCAAGTTGAAAAGCCTCCTCTCAGTGCTGTGCTGGTTTAATTGCTAAATGAAGACAAGCACCTGACAAAACTGTAAGCACCATGACTCGTACCAGCTGCTGCTTATTCATTCAGAAGAGGCAAGATTTGTAATTAGTTGTGGGTTTGACTGTGTGGGCTGTTCAAGCAAGTGTCTGTCTGAGAATGGCTTTGCATAAAAATCAAACCCTGCTCTTAACTGCTGAAAATCTTTGATGCAGCCCAGTGAATTTACTCAGGCTTCTGATGGATATTTTGTCAGCTGGGCCTGAGTGTTGCTTGACTCCTATTCTTTGGCTGACTTGGGGTAAATGTTGGTCCACGTGGGCAGAGGATTCTTTGATTTGGGGTAAATGTTGGTCCATGTGGGCAAAGAGGGTTCTTTGGTATGTACAGCCAGCAGATCTGGACACGTGTAAAAATAATTTTTGCACATGGATGGTTGCAAATCATATACCAAACCACAGTCAGGACCCTGCACTTTGAACCTGATACTGGTGTTAAACAGGAGTGATGCTTAAGCCAGGATTTAGACAGATATTAAGCAAAGCATAAAGGGTGGGGTTTAGCTGAATATTAATTTGCAGTCTTTGCATGCAACGTGCAGTATTCTGGGAAAATCCTGCATGATTTCCTGAGTTTGATCTTTTCCATGCAACAACATTCAAAAGACAGCAATGAATCACGTTTTTGTAACTTTGACTTTAGCAGAGAAAAATGTTAGATCTGCTTTAAAAGAAAAATTAAAAGAAAAAAAAACCTGTAACACATGGCTCCCTTAGAGTTCCCTCCAGTTTACTGGAGTTGTCACAGCCTGGTGAATACTTAATAGACAAATTGGTAAGTGAATTGGATAGACAGACATGCTCTCATTGACATCCAACAAAGTTTTAAAAACCCTCCCTATTTTAGACAGTAATAAAAACATCAATGGAGATACACAGGCACTGCAAAATGTATAAAATGGGGTAGACTGGACTACCTCACTGTCTCAGTTTTGGAGACAAAACTTCAGGAGGAAACACTCCGGAGTGAGTGTCTTCTCCGAAGGGGAAAGGGCCTCCCCTTTTCCTTCACCAATAAGACAAATGGGTCACAGCAAGTGAAAGTGGAAAAAACAAAACAAACTGTTTATTAGCACAAAACCAAACAGGGTAGAACAGGGGAAAAAAACCGGAAAATACAACAAGCTCCCAGAGAGGGAACAAACACACGGGCTCGGACCAGCCGAGGCCACACCCACAGGCTCCCTGGACCGGTGAGGAGGGAAGGGAAGGGAAAAAGAACAAGAAAAAAAAGCAACAGAACCTTTTCCCAGCTAGCTGGAACACAAAGAAAACCCAGAAAAGCAGCACAGCGCTCCCGGCGCACTCCCTGGCAAGCCCTGCCCAGACCCTGGAGCCCTTGGGCTGAGCCGTTCAACCGCCCCGCGGGTCCGGGCTCCGGCCCCGCCCCCGGGTCCATCTTAAAGGCACAGCGTCCTTGGGCACTGAGCTGATGCTTAAGGAATAAAGCGGCTTTGTAACATCACCCCAGGACACTCACTTTTCTGAGTTTCTAAGGAATCTGCATCCTCATATGCATATTTTACAGCTGTTTTGACAGCCAGTGCATAAACACACAGAATAAATACAGCTATCAGCTAAAGAGTATCTCTAGACATTGTCATTTTCATTTAAGCTTGCTGATTACATACAAAATAATCACAGAAATATATTTAGTGCAAGTAATGCTTGTTGCTATGGTATATTAGAAGATTAAAAGCATAAATTCCCTCATGAGGGGAAGAGACAGTAATATGCAAACACTTCAGACAAGTGGGAAAAGCTGTCACTATGTTTTCCAGTGAAAAGGCTTCACCAGAAAGGTGTTGTCTTCAGATGCCTGATTGCACATACAGAGGGAACTCCAGGGGCTGTGTCGTCTCTAAAACTCAGTCCTAGATGGTTTATGCTCAT
The DNA here is from genome assembly GCF_017639235.1 of Corvus kubaryi. Taxonomy (NCBI): domain Eukaryota; kingdom Metazoa; phylum Chordata; class Aves; order Passeriformes; family Corvidae; genus Corvus; species Corvus kubaryi. The sequence continues at coordinate 1,603,232 of NW_024581115.1, read as the reverse complement.
TGTCACCATCCAGATGTTACTGCAAGGCTTCATTTTATGAATTACTTCTTGTTTTATCAAGAATGCTCAGAAATTCTTACTTGTATTGCTAACCTGCTACTAATGAACCAGTCCACACTACTACAGAAGATTCTGATACTTCCAATTTATATCTCAGGTAGAAACAAGTACTCCCTAAAAATATATGAATTTATTTAATGCTGAAAGGATTTTCTATGAAGTTGGGACCTTGAGGAGCACAGTCATGGCAGCAAAGGGCAGAGCAGAAAACAGCTAGGATGAATATACATATTTTTCATCTTTTTGATTGTAAGGAAGCAATCTGTTTGAAAAGGCTTCTGTAACAAAGTAAGAAAAGGTGCATGGGATCCAAAGATCCCACATTTGTTCTGACCAGATAGAGTTGTTTTAAATGTTGGCACATAAGAGCATGAATTAGTGTGAAATAGCCAGGAGATCTGGGGATATTGTTCTGTCTCCAAAACATTATTAACATTACTTTATTATAAGAAGTCCAGCTATGTTTTCCCACTTACAACAAATGTCTGCTAAAAAAAAGGCCAAGTATATTCATACTATGCTCTAAATAGTTGAGAAATTACATAGAAATTGTACTAAATAATTTGTTAATGCCCTACCAGCTTCTTCTATAACATTTACTCCAACAATGCAAAGACAACATGGATTAAGTCTCCATATGAGCAAATGCACCTGTATAGGAGAGGGGGAAAATCTAGAGCTTCTTGGATGCCACTAATAACATAAATCAGGCTTTCATGAATAATTTAAGATGACAAATCACCCTGACTTTTAGAAGGCTATGGGCACACAGAGACATTCCTCTGCATTACAGGAGGTGCAGGCTGTTACTTGTTCTGTGGCAGATTTTCCTCTGTGTGTCCTTTCCTGTGGTTTGTCTTATTCCTCCTTGAGGGAAGCTGCTCTTCCCCATTTCCATCTGCTGATGGGGATAGGAATAGTCTGAAGCAGGGGTACAGAGCAGGTCAAAGGTTCTTATGATCTTGTGCACCTGGGACAACTCTTAAAAAGGAGCGCGAACTCAGGAAGCAATTGCTTTTAAAAGTCATCTCTGCCCTGAATGGAAAAGATTTTAATTTCCATCTTTTAAAATCTTATTCTTGTGCTATTTATAAGAACTTGTTTTGCAATCCCAGTATTTTATTAGCCATAATTACTCCAAAATGAGCATCATTGCCCTTTACGTGAGCTATATAATACACACAACAGAACATACTGAGCTACTTTTGCAGTGAGGCTGCACCAGGGGTGAAGCTGATGTGGTGTATGGGATTTTGTTCCCCCTGGTCTTATTCCCAGCATAATGGCCTGGATTTTCAGTATATCTGCTAATATTACCTACCAGACACAACATGATGAATAAGAGATCCAATGGTGTTTTTTAAATTGCCATATAGCATTCATTAATCATTTAAAGAAAAAATTGTGATCTTCCTGTTTAGTTTTGGTAGAGGATCATGTGGTTGTGGCTTACTTTTATTTTTCAGAATATTTCATATTCTATACTCTTATAAAGCACTTAAGTTCAGTGCTTGTGATGAAAATACCTGTATATGAGGCATATACTTTTTTATCATAGAGGTCTTTAGGTGAGAAAAGACCCTTAAGATCAAGTCAAACTATTTACCCAGCACTGCCAGATCCACCATGAAACCACGCCCTTAAACCCCACATCTACACATCTTTTTTGTAACTCCAGGATTGGTGACTCCACAAACCTTTTTAAAGCCAAAGAACATTTCTTGCCCATAAAATGAATAAGGAGTATTATTTAAATTTCACATATGGCTTTGGAAGTCTTAGCAGTACATTGAGAGGAGCAAAGTGTTTGTTTATCCATGGCATCAGCCCTGCCACACAACCTGCTCCAGCCTCAGGGCCACCTCCTGCCTGTGCTCCTTCCAGCCTTGACCTTCCTAATATCTGCTCCTTGGAGCCAAGAAGGAGAAAGTGATTGTTGCAGCAGCATTTCACCTATAACTTCACATTTGCATTTTTACAGCAGAAAATTGTCATTGATTTGCACTGATTAAATGAAAAGGGTTGAAGCCCAGTAAAGGTTTGGGAAAAAAAATAAATAGTTGTGCAAGAATGAAGGTCAACTGAAGAAGGATGGACAACTAGATTTGATTTTTTTTTTAAGTTATTGTTATTATTTTTAAATATGTAGGACAGTCTTCGAAGTGTTCTGTGTGCATTGATCAGGGTGGCGTCTGAACTGAGTAGTAACTGACAAGGCAAGAGAGGATAAAAGGCGTTTGATGCAAGGTAACCCAATGCTCACTGTTATCCCACATCTGGCAGGCTCAGAAAATCCCCGTTCCCTGGAACACCTGGCTATGGCCAGGAAGAGCACAGAGCACTACCCAGCCCTTTTGTCTGATTTGCTCTAGCAGTTTCTAGAGCTGCAGGTGAAAATTTTGCACTTATTTTGCACATATTCAGCAGACAGTTGATGTACATATAAAATCATCTTCTGAAATGTGATTTTTAGATCTTAAGTATCTTGCTGTAATTACTGTACAAGCTTCTGACAGAATGATTTTTTTTAAAAAGAATAGAACTACCGGATGCATTTGGGGGCACTAATATAATAGTATGAGGTTGATATTAAATGCACAAACATATTAGTAAACTGAAAGCTTTAATTCTTCAGTTGGATAGCACAATCTGTTATCCTAAATTAAATTTCCAAAGGAGTATTTTTTTCAGATATTACATACTTCATAGCTGACAGGGACACTATCTAATTAGCTATTTATATGCAAGGCATACCAGGGGATAATTAGAAACATGGATTATGCAAAGGCAATCAGACTGGCAGAGGGCAAAGGAAGCTAACATATTAAATCAAATTTGTATATATGCTTATATAGTTTATCATGTGTCATTTGGGTTGTATTACCTTAATGCTTCATTTAATATGTTGTTACACATATTACTGTAATCCAGTAATTTGTAAATTAAACATGTGCTCTCCTAAAACCAGTATCTATTGGCCCAATGAATCAGTTTAGCCTGCAGAAAAAGGCTTAATTAAGGCACATATGTATCTTGCCCCTTGGGAGATGCCCTGCACATCTCTATTTGCATTTGTCTCTGGTCACACAGGGGTTTTGTGGGTTCCTGCACATCTTGTCTCCTACTCAATATTAGCATTGCCGAAGTGATGGTGAAATGAGGGGGGTGGTTGTCTCTGGGCCAGGCAAAGAGAGGGGGAATGGGAAAATGTTCTTTTCTTGAGTCTGGAAGAGGAGAAAAACGACATCTGAATTCAAGCAGGTAAGGAAAGATGTTCGTTTGCTGTATAAAGATGTTCACAGATACATCCTATGACTAATAGGAGAGGGAAGTCCTAAATAAGCTGAATCCCTCTCTGAAGGTTTGGGATTTGGTCAGTTTTTTACCCTGGACTGTAACAGAAAGTTTAAAGGGCTTGTTCAGCCAGGTGGTGACCAAATGAAGGACAAGTGGAAAGTCTTTCACATCTGCAAATAGTTAAGTTTTCCCCACCTTGTGGCCACCTCAGTTGAACAAATGTTTTAAACAAAGGGTTGTTCAGGATGTGTTAGGCCTACAACAAATATGCATACACTGATGCAAATCAATAGAAGTTTTTCTTAACTTTTGAAAATTTGACAAATTTAACTGTTTCAGTTGTCAAGTCAACAGCAGAACCAGGAACAGCTGCTGAAATCTAAATTATGCTCCTACTGCTGGGTTAAAAGACTGTGTCTAATCTGCTTTTACTACGTTTACTAAACATTCAGAAGTTGTGTCTCCAGTTTATGGTGAAAAGAGGGTCAAGTCTTTTAAGGTTTAATTGTAGGAAAAGCATGTAACAAAAGCAAAGGACAGCAAGAGATATAAGTAATTGTGTCTACAGCACACATGAGATTACTGATCTTTTATCTGGGAGGAAATAAGAATCTGTATTGTTCTTTGTCCTGAATGACACTTAAGGTAAACAATGAAAGAAAATGCATTTTAGGTTGATTCAGTCCATTTCTTCAGAAGAATTCCTGCTGTTTCCTTTCATTTTCTTCTGATAATTTGGGGCTAAGCACTTAGGGATTATTAGCACTGGGTCTTGGGTAGCTACCAGCAGATTTGTTGTCTCAAAAAGAGCTGATGTGATCACGGAGGAGTCTAGATACGGCTGACATTGAAACTGCATTTGAAAAACTCCTCAAATGAAATGTCTTCCTCCTTCCATCTGAATGGTTCTAATCTATAGTGACTTCTGACTCTACGTAGATATATGTGAATTTGGGTGAGGCACAGCAGAGGTTCCCCTTTACAACTTGAAATTCCTCTGACAGTTCCTATCCTCCAGAAGATTTCTCATGGGAATTGGTGGTGTGTGTCTTCTGACACAGTGAGCTTCCAAATTATCACAAACTCTCCTTTTATTCACACTCTAGTCCTAACTTAAATATTACTGGCATATGAACCTTGGCATAGCTGAATACAGACTTTACCTCCTGGACTTTTGTATGCTTTTAATATTTATTTGTTGGTCTGCCCTAGAAGAATATTTGTCATCTTAACTGGATTTCTGGATGGCAATCAATGGATCATTAGTTTTAATGATAATATATCAATTTCATGCTAGTAAAATCTATATCTAATGAAATTAAGTGATATGAAATGTCAGTGATATACAGTACTGCCATCACTAAATTCTTCATGATAACTATAAATACCGAAACCTGTTTTCTTTATGTTATTTACAGATTGATTTATCCAGTACAGTCCAATCAAACAGGCACCATTTTAAAAGTGATTGCCTGTTAATGTTGGATGAGGTGCAGCTGTTCTGACCCATCCAGCTCTGAGATAAGAACACCGGACATGGCAAGGAATATATAATGTGTTGTGGATAAAGGATTGGACTGGGAATCAGGAAATTGAGTTTTGTTCCTGATGCTGATACTGCATTGTAGATTATCTTTTTCAAAATCAATTGCATCTCAGCATCTTTATTTGTCAAGTTGTTTTCTTCATGAAATGGCTTGATATAAGCAAGAAAGCTGCTTTATATTTGTTGTTGTTAATAATAGTGTGTTTCCTGTCAAACTTGTTTGACTGGATCAGGCCTAGGGACATCAGTAACTTCTGAGGTAAAGCCATAGACATGGAGCTGCCTGAATGTCTGTAATGACTGCCCTCAGCTTACACATCCTGAAATTAAACTATCCCAACCAATTTTCTTTCTGCACATGACAGCACGAGCAAATGTCAAAACAAATTGGTTAAGTTGGTAGCCAGTGACAGATAAAGAAAAACTGATTAAGGGTACAATAAGTAATTTATATTACTGCCTCATAGATGGGCCACATTTATTTGATTGCTTAATAATAATAATAATAATAATAATGATAGTTTGCATGAAAGGAAAGTAACCAGTATCTAAACTGTTTTAAGAAAGCATTTCTGAATCCATTCTTTGCCTACCTGCAGCATCACTTGCACTGACACCAGAGTCTAACCCTTGTGCAACAACAAAATTCGAAGTTTTCTTTTTGCAGATAAAGAAAATGGTCATTTTGAAACCTGATTTACTACAGAATCCCATGGCATCTAGTCTAAACACAGCTTCTTTGTAATTGATGATTTACTTGCTTTTGAATTTTCTTGCTCATAGTTTTTTGCTCCTGAAGGCTAAATAATTTTCATATGCTCTGTAAGAGTAGTTTTATGTCCTCCATAAATGAAATCTTCACTCGGATAGCTCAGAATATCCAAATCACTTTGGCAGCTACAAATATGGAACAAGGTATAATTGTAGTTGTGTTTATTTCCTGAGTCTTCCTGGGACAAGTTTGCAGGTTTCCTTTGCTGAGGAATGCTCTCAATAATTTGTTTTGTTTTGTTTTCTTTGCAATACATGAAGTTATTGGAAACATCTCCAGCTTTGCCTTTCGAAATTTCACAAAAGATTCAGGCATAGTGACTGTGAAAAAAGTTGATACACAAAGAGTCTGTGACTCCACTTGTCCCACTGCATGAGAAACCCCATCCCTGCTCCTCATCTGGGACCGGTTCCAAATCTGCTGATACTGGAAATGTATCTTGTTCTGAGCTTCTTGTTGCTTGGGACCAACATTTGTCTGGCAATCCTGTTACTACAGACCAAATCAGGAAAAACAGGTAAGAACCATGACACTCATTTCTGTTATATGCTTTATTCCTTCATTTCTATCTACAAAATATCCTCTCTATTCCATCACATTCATCATGTGTAGATGTACTCTGTTATGGTCAATAATCTAGTACTTCAGACACCTGATTATTGAGAGCAAGGAGAGTTGGCATTTCTTGTTGGCAAATGGAGTTTCCTGCTGTTTTCTTCCTCTTCTGCTTAGGTGAAATATTACAGCTTCATAGATGGCAAATTAAATGTCAAATATAATTTGGCATCTAAACCACGAAGTCTATTTCTGTCCTAAGAGCAAACCTTCGTGTATTGGCTGTATGGAGAGCTATACAGAATGATAAATCACATTTTAGCATGTCACTACTAATGGTTCAGCATAACTTCTTTATGAAAGTTTAAGATTTTTATAAGTGCTTTAAAAAGAAACATCTTTTTATACAGCCAGTCAAGTTAAGCCCAGGAGCATCTTTAATTAGCTCCTACTCTTTTTTTTTCTTTCTTTCTATATCTTTTCATGTAGTCATGTAAACATGCATCTAGCTTAGATGACTGAAGTGTGAAGTGCTTGGTTGCTAAGGTTTTTGATCACAACATTACCATGGGAAAAACCCACAATTCCTTCTTAAAAACAGAGCACAAACAAGGTACAACAGGAGAGTGGTAACTCATGTAAGATGATCCCAGAATTCTCTACCTGAATCTGACTGTATAGGAAGAATAAAGCCTAACCAGAGTGGATTTTTGACATCACAAAGCGGATTTCAACTTTTTGCTGATGTGGCTTCCACAGAGCTGTTAGTTACGCAACTTCAGGCATTGCCTCACATCCTTGTGCACACATGCAAAGGAACACCTTAAAATGCCCAAAAAATGGCTATTAAGTTGTTGAGGGAAAAAAACCACAACATCTAAACCAAAAACCTTGGTGTCATAACAACACTTATAAAGCATAAAGAATATTCACAATGAAAGAGATGTCCTTCTTGAGGAAGATATAATTGACACACAGTTGGACTTTATGGTCTTAGAGTTCTTTTTTGGTCTAAGTGATTCTACGATTCTTTGTCATAATGGTTGAAAATCAAGCACGTGGTCATCTGGTGATTAATTCACCCACAACTACATTTGCTATAACAGCAAAAGAAGTGCTGAACATTATGTTTGTCCATGCAGAAAAATGTCAGTGGGTGTCTGAATCAACAAGGACATTTAGAATTGCCCTAAACTGCACAGCCAGCCAAAGTCATTGTGTCCGGGTGCATCACAGCAGACTTGTGCCACAGAGGACTCAGAAACGTGTAGAAATCCTGAGCTATCTAATCAGTGCCAGAAATTATTTTTGTTTAGCCGGTGTTTATTTTGTCATTGTTTTCTCAGCCTCCTTAAGTACATGTCAGCATTGACCATTAGAGAGATAAAAGAGCCTGAATAGATCAGTATCGGGCTGGAATGCTGTCTTCAGTCTTTCAAAAGAGAGAGATTAAACCTCTCTGCTTGCTCATTCATGTGGTAAAGATGATGAAGAAGGAAAGCAGAAAGTTTTATATAACACTGATAGTATTTCCAGAGCAGAAAAACATGGGAGTTAATGCATTGGATCAGTGCAGTGTCTATGTAGCCCATATCTGTCACAGAAAGGGTTTATACCACAGGCTTCACAGGCAAACACAAACAAAAGGCAATTACAGTCTAAGGAACTCTAGGGGGAAAGTTTTTCCCATCTTCCAAGACAGGAAAAGATCTCTAAACTTTCCCTGAAGCACAGAAGTTTATATGCCCCCTAGAGCATTTAAGGGCTGAGGTTTTTGGTTTGAATTTATAATCACAACACTAGATATTACTGATATTCTTGCAAATGTCTAATTTCTGTAACTCTTCATTCACTTTTGGACTCATAGATGCACTGAGTCAAGAAATTCTCCGGTCTAACTGTTCATTTTTTGCCATCAGTTTAGACAATGACACTTGGTGCTGCTGGAAAGAGGAATGTGACCTCATCAACTTTGTTCCTCTTCTGCAAAATAGGATCAGTACCTCAGTCACTGCAATAGTGTCCCTCAGAATATCCACGTCCTCCATGCATCAGCCACATCGATTCCTAGGCTGTGGATCCACCCAGAGGCAGAGGGAAGCAAAGTGTCATTCCTGAATTTACACCTGGGTCAGTGGCAGCACAAGGGAGGCTGCCCTGCTCATACAGGCCAACAAGGTGCCCATCTGTTGGGGTTTAGGAGTTCTCCTTTTGTGGGGGGCAGGAGGGTGGAAATCGTTGCCGCTGCCTGGGGCCAGCCCAGTCCTGCTTCTTCTGCAGTGGGTGAGCCTTTGCTCGTGAGAGCAGCCACTGAAGTGGGACCTTATTAACACCCTACCTCACTTAAAAAAGGACTTTCACCATCTGTTCCAGTGCTTCAGGGGAAAAGCCCGAGATCCCCCAGCCCCCTCGCCCTCCAAGGGAGCCTCTCCCTGCCGTGTTCAGGAGCCAGGCAGCCGTTCCCCAGCCCGGCCATTCCTTTGCCACTGCGCCGGGTTTTTTGCTACGCTGTAACTCGCACCTGCCGGGACGCCCCACGGTTCCAGCTACAGCTGCAGAGTTTCTGATACATCTCATCTACCACTCCGAGACTTTGCTCATCCCTGCCTTCCCAGCTCGCTGCTCCGAGGTTCCTGCTACAGCTCCTTTTGCTATGCAGAGGGGCGCCGGGATCGGCTGCTCCTGGGGGTTTGTAAAGGCAGCCCCTTCTCCGTCCCATCTGCGGCTGCGCCGCCATCACCGTGTGGAGGGGGACGGCTGAAACCCGCGCCACAGCGCCCCCTGCAGGCGCGGGGGAACCATCGCACCCGCCCTGCCCGACCGGGAGCCAGCAGCGCCCCTGCCGGCCGGGAGCGGAACTGCACCGCCGGGGAAGGTGCTCCCCGAGCGGGAGCAGGCCGTTCACTGGGGTTTCTGGTCGGTTGGTTTGTTGTCGCTGCCGCTGTACATACACATTCTAGAAAAGAACTGTTCTTGCTTTTCCCATCTCTTTGCCTGAAAGCCCCCTAATTTCAATATTATAATAATTTGAAGGGAAGGGGGTCATATTCTCTATTCCAAGAGAGGCTCCTGCCTTCCTTAGCAGACACCTGTCTCTCAAATCAAGACACCATTACACCCAGGTCTCTGCCATGTGAGAAACATTACAAAAAATACAACTTGTCCAGTAGTGTGCAGCAATAAATGACCGCATTTTGGTTTTTTAATCTCTGATTTTTATACTGTGTATGAAATTAACAGAAGGAGGAAAAGCAGTTAATATGATGCTGATAGATTGCTAATAATCAATATGTATCATACCTAACAAATGTAACTAGGGAGAGTCAAGGGAGTATCTTTTTTTATTCACGGTCTTTCTAGCTGCCTAAACATGATTGTTATACTGAATCACAGATTGATATTTCCTGGCAACATATTTACATAAAATGAAGTCAAACAAAAAAATTTTGCCAAGAAAATTCTCAGTGCCCAAGACTGTGTCCACATTCATTTTAACTCTCTCTTGTGACTGAATAGGTTACTCCAGCCTTGCTCTCAGCAATCGATTGGTGACTCTCCTCCCTTTTGCAGGGATGGAAGCTGTGTAAAATGGAAGAAGCTTTTGGAGTGCCAAACAGGCATGAAAGAAAAATCTTTAATTTGTGATTTGCAGACTGCTGCGGGTGTTTAACCATCTGTATCTCTCCAAGAAATGAAGGTTGCTAAGTGACCAGTACTACTTATCCAATACTGAATCAACCAAACTGTTTATTCCTCCCTCTTTTGTTGCTGAGGTCAGTTGGGTCCCAAATATGCTCACGTCTGCGAGTCATGATGCACAGGAGTGCAGCCAAAACTCTGCTTGCCACACCACTCCAGCCAATAGTTTCCCCATAGATTTTCTTGGAGGTTGCTGTGAAATTCGTAGCAAGCATATCTGGCTCTCATTATGCTAAACAGCCCTTCCACAAACACCTGAAGGCAGCAAATAGCTCAGTGTGGGATGTCAGTGAGGGGGCTGTGTTCTGTGTTTCCCTAATAGATGCTCTGGGAAGTGGTGTGATGATGTGCTGTTACCACCAGCAAAGGCTGTTTCCTAAAGGAATATTGATAAAGGTCTGACCTATTCACCATCAATTCCATCCGTATTATAAATGCTAAGGAATAGAGCTGCAATAAGAGCTTCATATCTGTATTCCCAGTGTCACAGTGTGCATTACAGGAGTTCTTTGCATTGGCAGTCAAGTGCGGTACATAAATGAAGAAGAAATGAGCATCTGACTCTGCTCCAAGCTGTGCCATGGACAAATGACCTTATGCTCTGCATGGGGAGTATGAATATAACAACACCTTCCTTGCTAAAGAGACTTGAGAAGCTGCGTAAAAGAGGAGAGCATTAATGCCCCTACCTGGCAAGATGCAAACATGGGTTTGTTTTATAAAACAGTAATCATAATATGCCTATATTTTGATGAGGTGATAAGATGTACCTTTCCCATCAAGCGACTGTAAAAGCAGATGTAATGAAGTTCAAGATTTCTTCTCTTTGTGCATAGTTTTGCATGAGGATTTCTTTTTCTCAGTTTGCAGCTCATTGGGGGATTGCTTTTAAACTGCAGGTGCAGGTATTTACAGTGCAAACCAGGTCCTCAGTTATTCAGAGAGGGTATAGTTGTGCTGTATGGGAAAGATCTTGTGTAGCAGTGGGTTTTGGGAAAGAATTAAGGCTGGGATGAGCTGGGCATTCTGGAGAAGATGGAGTTGAAGGCAGCCCCAAGAACAAGTTACACCCTCAGGCAAGGAATGCTGATTTCCATTCTTTGAGTTGGAACATGCAATATACATTCTTAGCCTGTGTGCAACCTGTCATGAGGCTATTTGGTGATTGCACTTGTCAGTTATTTCTAACCTGTCATTTATTAACCTACCAGGTCCATTTCCAGCCTGGTTTGGTGAGGCACATGTGGGGGGTACACTCAAGTGCTTTAAATTAACAACTTCTCGTAAGAATCTCCTGAATCTTCTTGAAGCTGTAGCCTCTGTTCTTGATTTTGGCCAATTGCTTCCATGCATGTTCTTTCCCTTTAATATTTTCTTTCAGTGTCTGTCTCCTAGTGTTTTTATTATTTAGCAGACAACTTAGCATTCACATGAAGCGCCTATAAATAATCTGTCTTATGTGGGAGTATCTTCTAATAAAATATACTGGACAAGGAGGACTTTGACAAGTGTGCGAAACGAGTGCTAGATTTACAATCTCTAATTATGAAAAACAGTAGAAGGTAAGCTATAGGAGCCACTATATCTCAGATCCCAAATGGTGACTTGAGCTTTGTGTAGAGATTTTCTAAGTATTTCGAAGATTGAACCCCACACAGTGGTTGTCTGCAACCTCCACCACATCAGTGGGGAGTTCAACTCCTCTCCAGCATTAAAATAACATTTGCCCCTCAGACTCATACCCCACAGAAAGTACCAGAGTAGGCAGTATGTGGTTGAGAGTGCAACGTGCTGAACCAAGAGAGCAAATCACAAGGCAGCCTCTTCACCCTTCAGTTAATGAGCAAATAGGCCAACATCTCCTCCAAATGCATATTCATTATAAATCTAATTAGTGATATGTATAAAATTGATTTGCATACCTAAAGGAAGAAAAACTCCCTCTGAGAAATTCTAGAATTACTGTCTTTGGAAAAATAAAAGATGATTCTCTAAAGCAAATCTCATATTTTCTGCTGCAACTAGCTGGAGTGTTCTAAATTGTTTATCCTAAGCCTTTAAACGTCTTTTAAAGTATCAAGTGGCTGACTCTGTACTTGGCATCAAAATACAGCTCACTTCAAATCAAAAGAGTTTTAAGATTCTCTTTAGATCCACCAAGTTGTTCTGATGATGCAAATCTTTAGGATGATGTTATGTCAAGATAAACTGACAAAAAGCAAACCATTACACTTATTTTTATATTCCTCTATTTTATAAAGCATACAAGGACAAAAAAATCTGTCATTTTGTACGTCTGTGAAGTATCAAACACCTTTTCATGATTCATAAATAATAGGAGTACTTGTAAAAGTTGCATTGCAGCAGAAATCCTTGGCATTCACATAATGTCTTGCATGATCAAATGCTTTAGAGATTTTAATTAGGGTTGATTTGAAACAGTAAAACAGTATTGAGAGAGATCTGTTTAACAGCCCACAGTGAAGCATAATAATATTAAAATTGTACATACCAGTATTTCCAATTGCATTTGTAGGAATTATATCCATGATCCATGGCTATTAATAGTTTTACTGGACTGAACAGTGCTCTGAGTTCCAGTTCTATGTCATTAAAACCTGTCACTGAAAATAAGTGTTGTTAGAACTACAGCTGTTTGTTTTATGCTCAAAGAGCTATGGAATGCTTAACATATGTTGGAACAAGTAATTTGTAATCCAACAGGCATTCAGCGTTTTAAAGCAAATGTGTGGCAGAAATATGTCTAATCTAATTACAAGGAACTCAGAATTCAGCAGGAGAACTGCAGATTCAAGCAGTAGCTCTGGAAAGATGTACAGAAAATTGCTTGAAATTTATTTTTTCCTTCTAAATTTTGGGTGTAGCTGAAGTCTGTGTGTTTGGACAGCCTTGGAAAGTAGGGTCCTACTCTCTGGCAAGCACTCTCGGGAGCTACTGTCATATAAATATGCTATTTAGAGGTATGACTTGATGCAAATTATTTCAGTATTAAATTCTTTCCTGAATTTAGGGCTCCTTTTAAACCTTTATTCAAACCTCACAACTGAAATGCTCCACAGCAAGTGTGCCTCAAAATTCACAGTGGCCGAGTTCTTCCAAAGCATGATGGACTTTCAATACGGTGTTGTGCTTTCAGAGGGAAAATGATCATTTTGCTCATAGTATGGTAGGCAAAAAGTGTTTAATTTAGAAATTAGCATGTCTGTGTGTATTCATGTACATGTGTGTATATAACAATCCTTCAAATATCGATGAAGAGAGTCTATTAAATGTTCATGTTCTACCCTGCAAAATACTAATCCTTGTTCTAACACAATTTCATACACAACCATTGCTTTCCCCACATATCTATTTAGTCATATTTAGTATGTGCTTTATAGTTTGAATGGAGTACTTGGGATCTGAAAATTCAGGCAAACAATTTCTATTGTTTCTCACCAATATGTGCGTTCATTGTTGCAAGAAATGTCGGCAGTTTGCTGGCAGGGAAGATAATTTTCTAGCTTTGCTAGAGAAATTGTTGCTAGGTTATTTGACTGTTTATTCACGGATATTGCTTGAAGTTAATTTTATCAGATCATATCTGTGAGGAAGACTGAAGAAGACTGAATATTTCTCTTCAAAAAACCCAAACAAAAAGCACAAGTACCAAGCTCACCTGCAGCACATCCATATTTATTTGTCATAGTGATGCTAAAACCAGGAAGCAGCCAGTGCCTGAGCCATCCATCAGTTGGACACATAATGTATTTATCATTATTAGGAAAATGGGGATTGATGGCTATTGAGTACAGTTCTGAGTTATCAAGTCTTCCACTGCTCATATCTTTGTGAAAGGGAAGCACCAGTTCTCAAGGTTGTTACACAGGTGACCATGAACATGGCCTGACTTTTGAAATGGCAGGGAAAGTAATAAGATAATGCTGCCACTGTTTGCATATTTAGGAGGCATAACCTGTCCTGTACAAAGGGAGGGAGAAAGCAAATTAGCTGAAATTAGGTTGCTGTTATTCTGAGTGCCTTATCATGTCTAGTCCTCCATGAACAGGGTTTATTTTTATGTAACAAGCTTACTGGGAAGAAATACACATTAAACATGACTTTTGTCCCCCTGCAAGCACAGGCAGTGTCCAGAGCAGAGTCTGTGCAGCAACACTATTTGCCAAAAACACTTGTGAAGCAGAGTTCTGTATCATATGCTATCTGCTCTCTTTTAGTTTTTCTTAATTCATCAAGGGAAAGTACAAGTATTTCTAAAACCATAATTACTTTACTATACATGATGACCTAAAATACATATTGTGTGAGAATAAAGCTTAGTGGCTGGGGACTGTCTAAGACCATAGGAACAGTAAACAAGCTCATCCAATATATTGTCGACAGGAGACATGTATTTATGGTGAAATGGCTTTCAGGGTAGAAACTATTGAATCCTCTTTTTTTATCTGTTTTCTGACAGAGGAATGATTTAAAGTGAACCTCAACTCCCATTTCAAATAATAGATGACAAGAGCTCATCCATTTCAATATAATTCATAGTACTGCATATGTATGGGGGAGATTTCAAAAGAAAACCAGGGAGAGTTATTTCCAAGTGAGCCACTAGATTTTTAGATGTAGTATTTCCTCCTCATTTTCCTTCTATTAAGGTTATTGGTTTCCCTGAAGAGAAAACTGCATTTTTGTGTTGGATATTTCTCTTTGTACCCCCTTTGTCTGGTGCCAGCTCAAGAGTGAGGGGTGCAGGGAGTGGTTTGGTATTCTGAATGGGTTTTTTTGGTATTCTGAATGTTTGACAGCCTTTTTTTGTTGTTGTTTCTTTTGCTGCTCTTCTCAAGCATTAGTTTCCTACTTTATTCACCTAGTGTACAATTCACTTTCCTGAAGACTTATCAGAACTCTGACTTCTATCCTTCCACGTGTCTGAAACACAGAACTTCAATTCTCTTCAGTATCATAAACCTGAAAAATTCAGCTAATATCATTTCTCTATTATAGATTTCAGGGATGGGGGTGTGTGTAGTGGGGTGGGGAATGTTCTGATTGATCTATTTGATTTGAATCCTGGATAAAGATGTTCCCTATTGAAAAGATTCCTTTTTTTGAGAATCCCAGGTTAGAGACTGAGCATAGCTGAGTGTTCCCAGGAAAGCCAAGCTGAGGGTGCTGGGTGCTTTCACAGCCTGCTACCCTGCTTGGGACTAGAGTCTGGAGGCTGAAATTTTCAATGGAGACACATGTCCAGACTAAAATCCCAGACATGGCAGAGGATGGGTGCCTCACTTGAAGTGAATCAGGGGCTGTTCAGGGGGGTTTGTCATAATTTTTAATGGATGAGGAACCCATCCATTCCTTCAGACATGCTTCAGCACAATTTGGACATGGGTTATCAGGTCCCTAATGCATATGCTGCATGTAAACCCAGGCAGATGCTAGCATCAAATGTGTCAGAATTACTCAGGGAAGAAAATTAGTCTTTTGTGGTTCCAGGCAGTTTCCCTACATGAACAGAATGTTTTACTTCTGGAGACAACTATGTATGACATGAATGACAGATAGGCTTTCTCTTTGAAGGAAACAAAGTGCATAGTCAGTGTTTTACTTTCCAGTGAGCTGCAAACTTATGGTGATCTTCAGCTGATGAAAGCAAAAAGGAATTATTTTAAAATGATGAGGGTCAGGGCATTTTGGCACAGTAGAATTGAATGCTACTGCTGTCATAAATTGCTTCACATTAGTGTTGGCTGGAAAGGCTTTCATCAAGATATTCACAAAACCAAAAGACATCAGAGCAAACAGCAACTTGGGACCTGACAGTGAGTGAATCTTGAGGCAGGAAGGGGATATTTGTGCCAAACCAGCTTTAGTGACAGGATTCTCTTTATATCCATTTGTTTATCACCTGTTCTTCTTCTTAATTCCCCTTTCATTCAGTAATTTCCCTGCTCTTGGGAAAAGTCAAATTTAATAATGCCAACCTGTACAAAAAATTTATGCATATTCATGAAAGCTCATAAATTATTGGCAAAATCAAGTTGACTCAACTTTGATCATGGCAAAAGGCAATTAAATGTACTTGTCTTGTAAAAAAACTCAGATGAAGATTCTGTCTTGATCACGTATTTTGAAATAGATTTTGATGAAAAATGAGACATTGAAAGGTATTAACTGAGGATCCCCTATTTCCTGTCTATAGAATTTTATCCCTGATCATAAAAGTAATGTACTTTAAATGCCTAGAAATTCAAGAGGTTTTAAAAGGATCTCTGGAGTTAATATTTAAATTCAGAAATCCTAGGAAGTTTGCAATGCACTCAATTTGTCTCATTCTAGTGAAATCATCTTCTGTCTCTTGTATTCTGAGGGAATTGACTCACTGTAGGGAACATTTCTATGACTGTCACAAAGTCTTTAAAATGTAATGACTAGCATGGGTAAAAATTCTTGACACAACAGTGTCCTGTCAGAAAATACAGATAAATCAAAATGTGTTTCTCAGGGATACCAGGACTTCTTAAAAATAATAGGTGGAAAAATGTGTAAGTTGGTATGAGATTCAACTTTGTCATTGTATTTCATCTCATTCCATTTGGACTCTTATACATTGTCCCTTGTTGTTATCCTTTCAATGAAATGTTTCCATGCTCCTGGGAATTTTTCACTGAGACCTTCTGCTCACCTGAAAATGTGGAAACTCAGTGTTCTGTTCAGATCTGCCACACAGCAAAGTTTATTTCTATTTCTACTGGGATGGAAGTTCTAGTTTCTTGTGGTCTGGATTTCTAAGTCTGTTCTCCATTTCTGTGCACTCAAACTTTATCCTGAGGAAGCTTGATCTACAGCACAGTGACTGCTCCCAGAAATCCACCAACCAATATAAGCCTGCTAAGATGCTGCAAAGATTTTCTGCAGAAATGAGGAATTTTGCCTCACATAGGCTTTAAAAGATCCTGTTTCTTGAGTTAAGTCCTCTATTTCAGCAGTTCTTATATCAGACTCCTTAAATCAAAGTTGAGCTTAGAGAAAATGAGAGATTTTTTCCTAGTGCTGCCAGGGGAAGAATCTCTTATCCCCCCATGAACATAATCCTTGGGCTGGTAAACTTGGGCACAGCTGCAAAGCAGGAGCAACTCAGGGAGCAGGGATAGATCAGGATTTGGCAGCTCTGGAGTGTGGGCTCCCTAAATTGCCACCTGAGATTTGGGCGTGCTGGGAGTATCATCTGTCTGGGGTGTTACTGAACTACAGGATAAATTGTATTGTTCCTTCTGAAAGAACAACAATTTCAGTTTGTAGCTTCTGCTCCAAGAGCACTCCTTCAGGAGGATGTTCTGTTTAATCAGGTAAACCCACGCTCCTGCTCCGTTTGCATTGGTAGAATAGAAGAAAGCAGAACAAAATGCATAGCAATTAGTAACTTCCTTGTGAAAACATGTACAGGAACATTTTCAATTTTAGTACTTTAGCTTGCAAGCAAATCTGGGAGGCGTGGAAGGGCTTTACATAAAGTATGATCCCAACAGTTCATACAATTAGCAAAAATTAACATATATTACCATTATGCTGAATTTTTTCCTTGCTGCTTTTAACAGCCTGTATTCTGAAGAAAACTGAATTCTGTAATTGAGCATATAAAAGTGGCATTATTTCATATTCATGTGATCTTGATGTTTAACAGAAAGGTAATTTTAATTATGCAAGCTGGTATTTGTTAGCCTTTCAAGAGCCTTCCTTGAGTGCCAAGCCTCATTGTTTTCCCTGCTGCTGTTTTCCTTGAAGGAAAAACTCAAGGACTCCATGCCGAAGGACATATTTTCTGCACTGATAATGCTGCATTTCTCCCATACAACACAAGTTACATTCCCACAGAATTGGTTTTATTTTAGATGAAGAGCATCACAAAATGAGGGAGAGCAAAACTGCTTTTCTTTTTTTTTTTCCCAAAAGAACATGGGGTGAGGCAGGTGCAAATCATTGGGCATTTGACAGCAGTGTTTGGGTGTGAAGAGGATGGGGCCAGGCTCTTTTCAGGGATGCCCAGCACCAGGATAAGGGGCAAAATGTAGTGAAAGCAATGAGCTAGTTAATCGGCTACAGTTACTTTTCAAAAAGATTTTTAACACTTCCTGAATTGTTGTTACAGAAAATAACAACTTTCCTGAGAAACAGCTACTCAGGTGGTCGAGTGATAGATTTTGTTCTTCTTTCCTGTCATACTGTCCTCACTGCTCATCCTTGTTGAGTGTTTGATCATGTAAAAATTACAGTAAATGTTCAGATTAGGGTGTTTTTTGCCAGAGTATTGTACTGGGTCTCTTTATCCTCACCATTTATGCTTTTAAGAGCACCCCACTGACAGGAGCTGGTTCCCCTCCATGGCACAGAGCTCTGTGAGGGTCGATGTGATTTCTGGTTTTGATTTCAAAGCTTCCAAAGACAGAAGGGCTTTCCCTGTGACAAGGATCTCAAACTCTCTGACACCCAGAGATACAAAACCATCCACTTGAGGAGCTCTGCACCTGGGTTATCTACAGGGGACAGCAGAGTTTGTACCCCTGGAAACTGCCTTTACAGAGGTTTTCTATTTTTGGTACCCCCAAGAAGAGAAAACTGATAACCCAGGGAAAAGCATCTCTGAGAACTGTGCAAAATTATGTGCTAGTAGGGGAAAGCAAGAGAATCCCTTTCCAAAAAAGAGGAGCAGAAGGAACAAAGAGGAAAGCAGAGGCTAGAGAGCACTGTAAATATCAGGGACATGTTAAATATCTCGTCTGGACAACAGCAACCCCATTGTTTTTGCATCCTGTCTGTTCTGGAGCAGGAGGGATGAATCAAGAGGACACATGAAATGCTGAGCTCTCTTCTTTAGCAGAACTTTAGCAGCACATGGAATACTGACAGACCTGTGAGACCTTGTTTAATGCCTATTGAGCCTTGTTTCAACACCTGTGGCTGCAGTCAGTTTTTGACTTGTCTGGCACACAAAATGAAGTGAAACAAGAACATGAGCTGGGAATGAGAATGTAAATGTGATTTCATGTCAGTGTGATCAAGAAGACACAGTTCTTTATTCATATAGGCTTGAGAGAAGAGGATGTCAGAGGAATAAAAACAAAACCAACTTCAGATCTGTTTGCATAGTTATTTTTCACTTCCATCAAACATTGGAATTCATATTTCATATTCCAAACCATGCCTTGTGATTACTGCAGATTGTCCATTTCCATGGAAAACCTATTCTGTTTTCTTGAGTTTTATTCACCCTTGTAAAAATAGAAAATCTCTGGTTTTGTTTTCCCCATAGTGATTATTACTAGATTTAAAAACTTTCTGTTTGAAATTATGCTCTCACCATTCATTATAGTGCTAAGTATGTCCCTTGTTTTCAAATTGTCTCGGTTTTTGAGACAAAACTTCAGGAAGAAATGAAGGGGATTTCCTCCGCCAATGAGACAAATGGGTCACAGCAAGTGAAAGTGGAAAAAACAAAACAAACTGTTTATTAGCACAAAACCAAACAGAACAGGGGAAAAAAACCTCAAAATACAACAAGTTCCCAGAGAGGGAACAAACACACGGGCTCGGACCAGCCGGGGCCACACCCGCAGGCTCCCTGGACCGGTGAGGAGGGAAGGGAGGCAGTGAGGCAAGGGGAAGGGAAGGGGGAAAAGAACAAGGAAAAAAAGCAACAGAACCTTTTCCCAGCTAGCTGGAACACAAAGAAAACCCAGAAAAGCAGCACAGCGCTCCCGGCGCACTCCCTGGCAAGCCCTGCCCAGACCCTGGAGCCCTTGGGCTGAGCCGTTCAACCGCCCCGCGGGTCCGGGCTCCGGCCCCGCCCCCGGGTCCATCTTAAAGGCACAGCGTCCTTGGGCACTGAGCTGATGCTTAAGGAATAAAGCGGCTTTGTAACATCACCCCAGGACACAAATATATAATTTAAACATTCAGAAAGTAATGAAAAGTCTATTTGGATTATGATGCGATTCTTTAAAAACCTTTTTGGATCACAAGCTCATGTTTAAAATATTGCTTTACTTGATATGAATACTTGATTTCTTTTTAAATTTTGGACATTTTTAATGGCTTCTGAAACTCTTGAGAGTCTAAACTCAATATCCTGGGTCAATGGTTAGTAGACGTTGATATATTCTTAGCTGATGAGTATTTGCATAGTCAGGAATAGGCCTCCTTAGAATAAGGTGAGAGGGGAGAGCCGTTGGCAGCAGAGGAGGCGAGAACTGATGTTGGTTTGAGCTTGATGGTGGAGCAGGTTTCCAGCACACAAAGGTCCTGTGCTTTGTTAAGGGTGTGGCAGGAGCCTTTCTGCCAGTAAATGGATTAACTGGATCAGGACTGGGTAACATTTGCTTTGGCCACGCTCTTTGTAAAGGGAATATTGGAGGATCCAAATCCCAGGGCTTGTTGGGCAGCTGCTTTTCAGTAACACTAAATTCAAATAAAAAATGGTTCTTTTTCAGCCCTGTGCAGTCAGGGCTCAGAGTGCAGCAGCTCTCCAATCTGCAGATGAAAGAAGCACTCCAGATTATTCAGAAACAATAGAGTCTGATTGTTTAATACAGTGATAAAAATGTGTTTAAAAATACATTATCTACTAGCTGCTGGGATTGCTTGAAATTCCATTAAACACTAATGAGAGAAGGCATCACAGACAAATTAATAAACACCCTACGCACTAACCTAGAAAATGCCAGCCTCAACCCTTTGATGCTAAACTAATTAAAATGAGAAACATATTCCATGTGAAACCGCTTGGCATATTTCAGTGCATTAATTGAGGCATAATGAAAATGGAAGATACAGCACAGAAGAAGAAGAATACTCATTCTAAAACAGACTATGGTCCTGTAAAGCAGTTGTACCCAACTGCAACCTTGGTTTTGTGCATGAGTAAATCCACAGCAGTAGAAAGAACATGGATAGAAGGAAGTTAAATATATTCAGATTTTAGTACATTTTCATGGGTGAAATCAAAGAGATGGAATTTTTTTTCAGTGAATTTCTGTATGTGTTACAAGATCATAAATTCCTTATACATATGAAAAATCCCCCAATCCTGTATCTCCCATTGGTTGTGTAGGATGAACTTGCATTGCGGGTGAGGGAAAAGTTGAAGTGAAACCATGTTGGTTTTAAAAGACAAATCTCATGTATTATACCTTAGATAGATAAGCATAAATTAGAAAAGAGAGAGAAAAGAAAATTGGCTTCAATAAAGAAAAAAGGGAGGTGCTGGTGTGCCTGTTCAAGGCATCATGTGTTCAGTACTTTGTCATTCAACAAAAAGGCCTTGCCACAACAACCATCACACCTGGTGGAAGCTAGAGGTGACAGGATTAAAACATTTCCTAAAGAAACTCAGCATCAGATTGTTGCACAGCACAAAAAAAGCCATTTTGTGCACTCAGATCATGTCACCTGAATCCTCTTCGTGTGTGAGGAGTTGGGCTTTAGTTCCTCCTGGACAAAGAGGGAGGCTGGGGTGCTGCATTCTTGGAGGAACATATTTGGGGGAGTAGGGACAAGCCTTTTCAGGAGAGAGCCTCTCCCTGAGCCCCTGCACAAGCACTTCAGGATAGAGCAGCACTGGGGGGGGGGGGTTCTACATGGTCCTTGGCATCCCTGTGTCTGTTCAGCAAGTGTCTGTCACCTGAGAAAAGGACTGCTTTGTGTTAGCCTTCCCCCGTGACATATGTGTGCAGACATAGTGCATGATTTACTGTGGCCATGCCCTACAAGTAAAAACGTCACTAGATCATGATACAGAGCACACGAAGGCTGGTTGAAAATCTCCCAGGCCTACAGTTGTCATTATCTGGGGTGACAGTCTCACTGCTGTACAGACAGGGAGCTTTATGGGGACACTGTTACGGACCGTGCATCATCCTCTGTCATCTTCACTTTGTATTGTGATCTATATAAAAATTGGGTCCTACATAGGAGTAGCTATGTATTGAGCCCTTTCAAATTAGTATTTAAAACTCAAAACAACCCAATCAAATCCCACAGTGTTATCGATCGATCGATTGATCGATCTATCTACTATATATATATGTATATATATATACATATATATATATATACATTTCTTTATTTATATTTTTCCTAATTATTTAAGTAGTGTTTGGGCCTCTCTTTTGGTAGGAAAAACTTGAACTAAATTATAGGTATTTTTAAACAAAATTGAGACATCTCATTTATCTGTTCAATGTCAGTAACAGAGGGATTCAAAGTCATTGGTTGCCATGAAAGCAATAAAATCACAATCTTCATCTCAGCCAGGTCCAGATGCAAAACCTCTAAACCAGCAGGAGTCTGTGAATTAAATTCACTGGACTTTACAGCAAAATAAATATCTGCTCTGCTTCATCTTGTAATTCTTTTTGAGCTCTGTTACAAAGTTCATGTTTAAATATATTCCTCTAGAAATGAAAAATAATTTTTTTCATCTTTTGGAAAACTGGTATAAAATATGCCTGTTGTTATTTGTATGAATCAAAGCTGCATCAGTGAGGTGTGACACAGAGCACAAAGACGTTCATTGAAATCAGTAGTAGCAGGAACAGCCCATTATTCATTTTTGATGGAAAGGGAAGAGGAATAACACACTACAATAAAAACTAAAGCAGTCGAGATTAATAACGAGCACCCCAAACAACAGGGACATACTTGGAAGTGTGTGAAAGCAGGCCCCTCTTCTGGTGTTCATGGATCTTACTTTTTCCCTGGTGATGTAAAATGCTATTAACTGGTGGTATATCAGTATATCTATTATTTATATTAATTTAATAAAATCAGAAATAGGGTAACATCTTTACTTACGTATTGTCGTCAAATAGATTACAGAGTAATCATAGTGGATTTACAAGCCTAATTCATTTTTACTCTGAAATCTTTTCACTGTCTGAAAGACAAAGAATTAAACATGTTTTAATATTTTGATATGAAGCACATAAATCTCTGGCATGTCTGATGTGAGCTGTCTGGTTGCTGCATGCTTACCTTAGCCAAGTTTTCCATATGTTAAGGGAGAAATCCCAACATTTCTATATTTAAAGATATCCTGCATGTTGTATGTTGCTCTAAGAAAAATTTTGGGTTGGGTAAGGTACGGTATAAATGTTATTGAAATATTTAAGGAAAAGCACAGGATGTATTAAAACTGAATACTCTTGATTTCATACTAAAGGAGCAGAGAGCTTTGAGTAAAGGAACTGAAAGTGTAGGGTGAAGGTGGTAGAGAATGCTTATCTGTGGTGACCAAAACTCATTACTCCCAAAGTGTATTTCAATAATACCTTTTATCTGGGGTGGCTAAATCTATGGAGACTTTTTTCCTTAGGAGTGGTTTGTGTCAACGATCGAGGTAAATTTCTGAGTACAAGCACAGTGGTTTGGATAAATGAAAATTGTTTTCCAGATTTTCACATTCACCCAGTTCTGTGACAGTTCCTTTTGAAAGGACATTGGATCTTTAATACTGAAATGATAACCATTCTTAATGTTTCTGGTTTTGTTCTTCATTTGATGAACTCAGAAGCACAGAAGAGTCATGAGACCAGAACCTGCATAATAAGCAAAGCTTTATTTGAAACTCAAACTGTATTAATAGCTTTTGTTATGGATCTTAGTTTGTGCTGGAAAACTGAAACTAGAGCCAGTCCTGAACCTCTCAGGCATCATTATTGTCAAAAGCAGCACTGGGGACACAAAGATTTGGTTATTAATGATACACTGGATTCCTTCTGGAGCAGTAAAACCCCTTGGTGTGGAACTGACACAGCAGCTCAGAGCATGAACCACCAGCATTGCAGGGCTCTGGAACAGTCATAGATTTTTCCTTACATCTTTCTCATTAACTTTTTAAAGCCTCTGCTGGCTTTGTGGGCTTATTGCTGGGAGCTGGAAATGATGGATGGAATAAAGGAAAGGCAAGTTGTGCTGCACAGTCACTGCTGTGTGGTGTTGGATGGTGTTACCCTGAGCTCATAAAAAGCCAGGACAAGTCTGAGCAAACAACATACTGTGCTCCTTCCCACAGCAAAGCTGGCCAGGACTGGTTACTGCCCTAATGCTGGCTCTTTGTTATGTTTTTGTTGTTTTTCTTCTTCTTTCAGCTGGTGATTCTGCGAAAGGGGACTTCCCTGAGCTCCTGTGTACCCCAGGAGGTTCTATCCACTCTGAACAGATATTCCCTGGGGCAAAACTTAAATGATGGCGCTGCCTTGTTTTCCTGCATGACTTTGCCAAAGTCATTTAGAGAAATAGTGAAATAGCCCCATCCCAAGGATTGTTTTTTGGTTTTTTATCCAGTGCCTTATCAAGCACGAACTCTACTTGAGTTCATTATTTATTTTTTAGTTAATTAACTTGTTTCAAGACTGCATTTTCTTTAGTTTTGACTCTTCTTGCTCTGCCATTTCCCAGACATAAAGGCTTTGCTTTTTCCACCATTAGTCATGCATTTTGCTTTGAACTGCAATACAAATAATAGTACTGCCTATATATATAACAGATCTATATAGAGAGACTAATGTTCGTCTGTAATCCCTTTCTGTCTGGATCTTATTGATCTATGATGTTGATATCATAGTTCAGACTCTATCAGAATTTTAATCAAGCTCATTCATGTGCTTTTGTCACATTCTTTGAGAAATGTTGATTGAATGTTAATTCTCTTTGGTGGGAGATGGGGAAACAGAGCATTGGTAACAGTCAAAGTTCAATCAAAATGCATTTACTTCCAAAATAATGGACTGGCTTCAGCCTGCCAGCTATGCAAGCACAAGGAGCTGTGATGGATGTTATACCACTGACTCTGCTCCCAAGCTTTATTGGCAGCAAGAAAACACAATTGAAGAAATAATAATAATAATAACAACAACAATAATAATGAAAAAATTAAGCTGTGGTGGATAACACAGGCTGGTGTGGAAGCCACAATTCTTCTGCCTGTCCCATGTTCATATAGGAGAGACTAAACAGCAAAACCCTCTAAGTTCAATGATGCACTTAGCAGCAAAAATGCTTGGTCCAGCCTGACCCAGGGGGTTTGAATCTTGGGAGGTGGAAGAGAGATTATAAAGTTTCGGCTGGGAATGTAGTAGTCCAGCATGGGAGGAGTCCATCCAGCTGTGCAGAAAGGGTACTCCTGTCATCTCTTACTAAATGCATCCTACAGTCTGAATCATCACAGGAGTCTTTTATCCTGGTTCCAGATAACTGACATAAAAATTTGCATTTTAAATGAAAAAAATCCGCATTTTTTATAATCCTTTCTGAGCCAATTTGAGTTTTAAATATTATTTTTTCTCTATTGGTATTGGCTTTATAATAAAATATGGTCAAAACCTGTAAAATAAGGAGAGGATGAAGTGAATTTAAGCTTTGAAGAAGCTGATGATCGCCAAATTAGCATAATACTTTGAAACAGTCAGGTGTGCAGGCTTGATCCCCATTTACACAAATTAAGTCTGCAACTCATGCACAGACACAGGAAGGCTCCAAGCATCTCACAAAGTCCAACATGATTGCCTCTGGTTCTTTTCATTAGATACCAGCAGGTTGTTAGAGCTAGGTTAGGCAAAATTTAAGACCTTATTCATCTTTTCAACCTATAACAGTTTTTTCTGCTGCACCTATGTGGTACTCAAGTCAGTTTAGCACAATTTTAAAGTTTTATTATAACTGCAAGTGGGTGAAATCAGCCTGTCAGTGGTAGTGCAATCTCTGTTCTTATTTTGTGAGGTGCTGAATTTCTTCAGGGGACTCCTAAGAAGAAAAGACTAAAAATTCACTAAATCACTTGAGATTGGAGGGATTAAAGATGTCTTGGACAGCCTGGTGTCCTGTGCAAGAGCATGGCAAGGTCTTCCTGAGGGACACTGACAGAACAGATTCTCTTATCAAATCCGTTGCAGCTTAAGCAGTCTTTGGTATAGAGTTCATTTCTCCCCTACTGATTTCAAACAGAAAAGGCTTTTGTTTAGCTGATTACAGAAGTGTAAGGAGATGCTCCTGATTTAAGGGAGCTGATTTAAGCAGCAACTGGGTGTGAAGAAAGAGCTCCCTAATTTCCTTTACTCAAAGATGTGCATTTCCTTTTAAATAAAAAGTTAATGTAATTAGATATAATATATAATGTGGACACTTTCATTTTTATATTAAGAGAATCTCTATTCAGTATAATTTATCAGTAGATTTGGTGAGGTTTGGCAAGCCCTTTTTGGAAAATCTTTGCTACTTTTTAATGTGAGTTTTCTAGAGATTGAGTTCCCTCTTTAATCTCTCTTTGGCAATAACATAGCTGTCTTTCCATTTGTATCTCACCTTTACTGCTGAACCCATGCATGTACTCTGGATGCTTTCCTATGAATCCAGAGTAAGCCAGGGACACAATCCAAGGCTCTGAAAGTCACAAATAGGGTTTTTTCCTAGCCAGTAGGCTCTGGTGGGTAATTTAGTCAGGTGCTGGTTGAGTGGTGCTTCATACTCTGAACACATTTCACTGTTGTCCATCCTCAGGCTGCCTATTAATTTTTAGAGAGAGTTCAAGTTGTTGGTTATTGGTCTGTGAAGTTCTTAGAGGTTTGGGAGCTGTGTGAGATGCCTTTCAGTGAATCTGCTGGACTGGTGATCAGCACCAAGGCATGAGAATGAGTGACATTTTCCAGGCAAGATACTCAAGAGTGAAACTCTCTGTAGAGAGCCCACAAATTAGGAATCCAGCTGGGCCAAAATAGCCTGATCTTTTTGAATGTGTCAACAGTTCAAGAGGAATTTATACTTAATCAGGGTTTTAGAAAGGATGACGGCTGAGAAGTGTTTAGTGTGGAGTGGTTGGGAGATTTGCTGGGTCAGGAGGTACTTCCAGTTTATCAAGTTTGAATCTAGAACATGCTGAACTGGTCTTAACAGTGGTGTAATATTTTGGCTCGTCCTATATTTAAGTGGACATGCACATATGAGTATTTAGAAGTTGACAGACACCTCTTAATAGAAAGTAGCCCTCTTTGATGGGAGTGTGTTTGGGTAGGTAGTGATTTTCTTCTAATGGTTTCTCACCAAGGGAATAATGAATTTTCCTTCTTGATCAAGGTATGACAACCTCTGCATTGATTCCCTTGATAAGTGTGGGCTGATTTCCTACTAAATCTCATTCATGATCATGTCTAGTGTATCCCCATGCCTGTTTAAGCCACAAATAAAATATAGTTTGAATCTCGGTGTCCCTGCCAAATCTATTTAAGCATGGGGATGATTTGCTGACACATTTCAACAGCAGGCTCTCAGGAATGTGTCCCTGTAAATCCTCCTCCCTTGCTTGTTTGGCCAGTGATGCTGTTTCTAAATAGGATGCTACTTGCTGCTGTTTTGTGGTGGCTCTTCAAACCCTGATGTGTTTGCTCAGTCCTCAGATGAAGGAAGGAAGCAGCCTGGGGAGTATTTTATAAGGAGAAACGTATCTCTTCAATATTAAAGTCACAAATCTGTAAGGAGTGCAAATATTCTGTTGCTAGGATGCCAATTCCCTTTTATGAGTCCCTTAGTTACTACTGAATAGTATTTATTATGGAGCAGTGTACAAGGGAATAAGTGGGGGTTTTTCGTAGATGGGACCCAAAGTGAGTTTAGGTGTTTGGTAGCAGTGAGATCTGTGTAGTGAGCTCATGAACATAAGATAAAGGAAGCAGAGATGGATTTTAAAAGTCATCTTGTTAAAAAAACCAAACATGCAGTCAGAAGTATTTGCAACTGATGTTAATTTAGGATGGAGAGCACAACTTTCTCCACCTTGCAAACTTGGCTTCTGCTTCCCCACTGCTCCACGTGCACTCCCTCTGACATGAGACATTAAGTGGGCTGGGTTTCCATCAAACTGCTTTGACCTGATAGGACAGTGGATATTGGACACATGAACACATCTTATAAACCCTTAGAGTTTGGATATGATGACTTTGCATAGGTTGATCACAGCACAGTGGGGCTTTTATCCCTGTCCCAAACTTCTAGGAACCAACACAGCCAACAATAATGCCTTCTGTTTTACTGGCATAGGAAATTTTTAAAGCCAAAGAGACCATCAGGTTATCCAGTGAATGTTCTGGGCTGTTATTGTACCCCAGGAACCTGCAGAGATGAGGATGGCAGTGCTGGACTGGGGATGAATCAAACTCAGGTCACACCAATACAGGCCTAGGTGCAATAAACACCTTTTCTGGGGGATAAAATCCCTCCTGTGTAGTTACATTTGCCCATTGCTGATTATGTTGGCTGGGATTTCTAGGTCTTACAATAACAATGAAGTTATTAAAACTGCCTACAATCTTTAAAATACATGCTGTGAAAATAAGCTAAACCTAACTCGATCTACCCATCAGTCAGTTTTCCTTTTAAAAGGAAACTGTCAAATGAAAATTCAGAATGTACCTATGTGTAAATGTTCATATCCACTCCACACATAAACTCATATAGTTTTTATATTTGTGTTTTACATTTTCATTCTGCGTATATAGGAATAAGTGAGTATATACACATGTACATTCATGCACATGCTCTATTTTATTTTTCAAAATTCCAGCAATGTGAATTATAGAATTTTAAGAGGTTTTTTTTTAAATTACCCTGGGCAAAACCAGTAAAAGCAGTTTAATTGGAAAAGAAATGACTAGACTTATGCCTAAATGTAGATTACTGCAATTTTTCATTTTTGTTACTGAATGGCATAAAATTTGGAGTGAGAGCCGAAAATTTCAGTCTTTTCCCAGAACTTCCTGGCAGTCTCGAGCCATTAAGATATTTCTCACTGTTTAATTATATTTAATGTTTTAGGACTGACTAAATTGAATTGATACGGTAAGCCTTTAAAATTAATTGATGCTCTCTCACTTTAATAAATGCAAGGATGGAATAAAGCCCTAAGCTTCAGCCTACATACTGGTACTTGACTCTGAATGTCCATGTCCATGAGGACAGCAGCCTCATTCCCCTCCTTCCATAATAAGTTAATATTTTATGGAGCACAACAGCACAGAGTCAACAGAAAATTTAATATTATGGTCACAGTGACATAAAGCCCAGAACCTGGTGTATTTTTCATCTTCAAAACCTCAAAAGCCTCCTGCCTGCATATGATTCAGGTTAGACCTTGTGGCTCTATATTGTCTGAAGCTGTCTCACAGAGGGACTTTCTGCAGAGAGGAGTGGAAGTTTGTCTGGCTTGGGTGGTGGAGTGGCTGCTGAGAGCAGAAGGAAGAAGTTCCTTATCTGGGTTATTGATATAAATGTGATGGGAAATGCATTGGACCACGTGGCTGTGTTTATAAGCATAATTAACAACATGTAATTAAGGGTACTTAAGGAGAGGAGGAATTACTGTGAGCTTTGAAGTGCCAGATTGTTTGCAGAAAGAAGCTGAGAATTTGGATCAGTGAGGGCTGGAGATGATTTGGGCTCTCAAACACACACTGAAATTGCTCTGAATGTCTGGGTGACCTGATGAGCCAGTCATTCCCTCTCCTGCTTGGAGGAAAAGGAAGAGAAGTGTTGAGACAAGGAGATTCATTCCTTTCCTAGCCTGAAAGGAAAAGCATGTTGGAGCAGAGGACAATGAGGTGCCACTGCCCTGTTTAACCTCCAGTTAATGCCTGCTTTGGGAAATGGAGCAGGACATAAACTGTCCGCTGGCTCTTTCCATCTTCAGAAGTTTCAGCCAATGTGTTTAACTTCAATCCCTATTTACCTGATTGACAATGTGTAAGAACATAAGTGTTTTCTTGGGTCAGAGCAGAGGTTTCAGTATTGTAGGTACTCAAACTTTGACAGAGACCAGCAGCAGACACTTTGGAAAGAAATACAGGATTCAGGAAAGCAGGGAGAGAGCACCACACTCTCACAGCTTTCTTCCATGGCACAGTGTTCTGTGCAGATCAATTCAGATATTTCATTAATATATTTTTAGCTATTGAACATGAAAATGACATGGAGAAATTAAAAGAGAGGTATGCTCAGCGCAGGCAGCATTAGAGATCTCAATTGCTCTGCTTTCCCTTTCATCCTGTCTTTCTACCAAAGCTCATGCCTCAGAAAGCTGTCACAAGGACAGCAGCCCTCTAATTTTACAAAACAATCCACAGTTGTTGATTTCAATGTGGTATTGTTTGGTTTTGGTCTTTTCCTCCAGTATTTCTGCTCTGCCACTGTTGGAGGCTTCTTTTCTGCAGGGCTGCAGGATGTCTTAACACTTTGGCCTTGGCTGTGGCGTGTGTGTGCTATGATTGATTGTGTTCATTAGGAAGGGTGACTGTTTGTTTCCCTATCAATAGATATGTTCCCAAACAAGATAAGTGCAGGCCAGCATCCTTGCTGTAGTAATTACTGTAGGTTCTGATAAAGCAAGTGGCACTGGAGCCTTCCTGTAATGAATCCTTGTTGACATGGAGCAGGAGATGCATTATATATATATATAAGACATAGAAATCTTTCAGAGCCAAATGGGAAGAACTGCAGAATAAAAGGCCTTGTTCATTAGGGCAATGCAGCATCTCAGGTAACAAGAGCATAGTGCATGGAAGCAGCTTTCACCTGAAGCACTTTTGTTTGTGGATCCAGGGACATCAAAATGTCTCACAAAATTGGATCAATTTTGATGAAATCTTCTTATTGGGAAACACAGCAGTAGCAAAATTTAATACACCAGCACAAAATCTTTGGATAGTCTTTCTTATACCTTCTCATTTTGAAATGCCCTTCTCTCTTACTTAAAATGCAGTTAAGTCCTTGAAACTCAATCAAAATGTTTTCCGGATACCTTTAATGTTCTTCACTTTCCCTCCCATGCACTGAGTTTTAATTTTTTCCCCTAAGCCTGACTCAGCATCCCTTCTGCCTGTTCCTTTCTCTCCACTGGCTCCCTTGTCCTCTCCTGCTGAACTGAAAAGAGCAATTGCAGAGAAAGCACCACTGATCCCCACACACTCTGAAAACATCTGCCAAACTCACAGTTTTGGACTTAGCTGTGCTGACCAAGCACTCGCACACCCTTAGCTCAGCCAGATTGGGAGCAAGGGGGTTGTTGTATATAAAAAACCCCCACCAAGACTGTCACCCCTCATGTCAGGGAACTGGGGTTCCCCTGTTCCACACTGTGAGGGTCAGGGAAACTTTTAGATGTGATGAATTAACTTCTGGTGCAATGAAAAGCTCTTATAACTATTAAGCTTACAGTTATATATTGTTTCAAGTAGTTGGATTCCCAAGGACTATTTATACCCCAAAAAGGAAACAAGCAGCAAGTTACTACAAGATATAATTTGAAGAGGCACAAAACATTTGTCATGGTTTTAATTAGGTGACCTTTGTTTGGTGCCTGCCAAACCTACCCTGTAGTCACTGTTCAACTGACAGTGCAGAGGATGTTGGTACCTGGTGATGGAGATGTCTGTTCCTGCATCATTTTAACAACTTCTAACGTGCTTGATAAAGATTTTTAATAGCACTGATGCTTTAAAAAGCCGTTTTTCAAACTATGCAACAAGAATTTGCAGTTCTATGTGTTGTGTGTGCCATGGGAAGTTTTTAAACCAAGCAGGCAGAAAAGAAAGTACCTTAAAATAAGTTACTTTAACACCAAAGAAGCTCTTGGAACCTATTTGTGATCATTATCCAGCTATCTTACCTCAAGCATCAATTTCTGCATTGAGGTGCAAAGAACAGGCAAAGGAGATGAATCTTAGTTACCTTCAAAGGGTGGGGAAAGTTTCACAAAGAAGACTAAATATAAGCCAAATGATAGAGCCCACTGAGAGGAGATTTACAAGCATTCAGTACCCACATCAGAGGTGATAGATAGGTGAAGTGGTAGAAGTTATTTTGCCTTAATTGAGACTCCCTGACCCATTTGGATCACTCACCATCTCAAACTCCTCGTGTAGGAAGGATTCTGAAGGGTTGTAGATGGGTCCAGGGTGTGTACTGAAAAGGCAGCATAAAAGATACATTAGAGGTGCATTACAGCTTTCAACCCAGTCAGCTTGGACGCAGTCACCTTATTCACGACATCATTTGCAGCCATCCAGACTTCTGAGCCCCAGGCACACGAGTGACACCAGCTTTGTCTTAGAAGTGCTGCAGAGGTGTGTGTCATGAGCCTGTAATTTAAAACGAATGAGCCCTAAATGATTGCTGATCCCTACACACGTGTGGAGTGAGAGCATATAAATCACAGTTGTGCTGTGTTTCCGAGTTGCAAATTAAATCAGAGTGTCCTGAGACAGGGGTGAGAGCTACAATGTGGTGAAAGAGCAGGAAAAACTAACAGTATCAATGAAAAGGGGGTCTGTGCAATAGTTTAGAAAAATCAGTATTTATATGCTAACCTGATCTTGATCTTTAGTGGGGATCTCATGCTCCTCATGCTCCTTGGTTTGTTTAGAATCAGATAAATGGAGCAGGGCATGTAAAGTTTCAGTCACTGTTTTTGTGGATCACTATAAAAAACTTGAGCTACTGAGTATCTTTGTGTAGAGATTATACTTGAATTATATGTTTTATACAGGGGAAGGTTTTATCTCCTGTCATGCTTCTTTTAGTTTTATTTAATAGTTATCTAAACATCACTTTTTCAGATGGAAATAATAATTATAATGATAGAAACTTTAAAATTGCTGTTTTCAATTCTAGTAATTTAAATAACAAATTCACAGAAGAATTTTGTAAAAAAACCCCCTCTTTTATCCTTCCTTTGTTTAACGGCTTAACATGGGTAAAACATTTGTTAGAACTGCAAAGAAACTGCTCTGGCACCTTCAGCAGCACAGGAGGCTGAGTGAGGAGAATAAATTGCCCAGAAAAGCAATGACATAGAGAGTCACCTGTCACTGTGAGATTGCAAACAAAATAAGGTCCACTTCATCCTTGCACAGGTTTCTTAACCCACAGGTAGGTATCTCTGTCTTAGCATGTCTTTACTTTTCTCTGACTTTCTGAAGTCTGTCTTGCTGTGGGTTTGAGCTCTGTAGGATTAAACTACTGCAATTAGCTTCAGCTCTGGCTTGAGGGAACGAAGCTCTGAAGAAATTGCTCTGTATCATAAAAAAAGATGATCATCTTAAACTGTAGTACATGGCATAATTCCTGCAGCAGTTTCAAAATTATGTACCATCAAATGCCATGTCACGTCCCTCATGATGGTCATTAGCAGTTATGTCACATTGAATAATGGAAAACATAGTGAATTTGGTACTAACAGAGCAGAACAAAGTCCTTTCTGGCTTCTGAGTCTTGTTCTTTAATCTCCATAACTGGATGTTGCAGATTAGCACTGGCAGGGAATCTTGTTTCTCTATAGCTCTGTGCTGGCTTTTAGTTTTAAGACATCCATTCTAGAGAAAATTCTGCCCCTATTAGGCATCTAAATGTGGTAATTTATGCAAGACAAGCACTCTATCTATCGAGACCAGCCCTTCTCTGCCTTGTGCTCATAAAATCCAGAGGGCAAAAGCCCTGGTGTGCAGCCACCATTGCCCAGGTTAGCACAGCTTTGCTGCTGCAGGAAAAACTGCTGTGCTGTGAAGGAGAGGAAGAGGTGCCAAATCTCCCAGGTCTGAGATGTTTCTAGAGCAGTAATTATGCACTTGCATTGGCAAGAAACAGCCTGGCAAACAGATGTGTTCATCCTATCAGGACTCCCTCATTGCCAGCTCATGGGATAATGTTGCAGATGCCAAGAAAATAAATCTGAACTGTCTGTTGGAGTATCCAGGTAAGAGCCAGCAGAGTGTCTGTCTCTTCTGTGCTACAGTGACATTGTTAGGGCAGGAAGAATTATGTTTGATGGGAATTCTCAGAATGGCTCAGAAACGGGAACTGGAAGGAGAGAGTGAAGCATCAGCACTGAGTGGTCATTTTTTAGGAAAAGCATTACATGAGAGAAAGGGACAGTGAGAGGAATAAGCAATAACCACACCCATGCTCATCACATCACATCATGATCATGGCAGAAAAAACGAAGCTCTTGTCAGTGTTAAAGTCCCACCAGTCATTGGATGAATAAAAATAAAGACAAATAGCAACACAACCTAAACACCATCCCAGGGAGAAGGGAACATTTATTTTCATTTTCAATTGTCCACTGATGTCACCAGACATCAGCATAAATTCTTGGCTCAGTTTTGAAAGCTAGACTTGTAACTGAATCAAATCTCAAGGCCTGTGGATGCCTTTAATTGTATGTTTTGTAATCAGTGTCTGTCTGACAAGTTTAATCCATTGAGGCTAATTTTAGGTGCACACACTGCCTGCAGGCCAGAGCTCTAATGATGTTTAACTGTCCTGTATAGGGAAAAATAAACACAAACCATTCTGGTAACATTTTGTTAAGTGATTGACATTGGATATCAATCTGGCTGCATGGAAGTTTGTCTCCTCATAAGACAAACTTCATTTATGTTGTTAAATAGATGATCCATTTGCAACAAATATTGTCCTACAAGTCTGTTACCTCTCACAGGAGAGTGGTCACAGTGATTTCTCTTGAGATTCCTGTTAAATTGAGATTGAGGGATGAATCATCTCTCCCTTTGTTTGGATTTTCCAATCATTTTCTCTCGTATTGAACTGCCTCTAATGTTTTAAACAGTAGCATGTCCAGCTTTTAACCACATTGTTAGGAACTGGGCTTCCTGTTTGCTGAGGTTTAAGAGCACCTCTGTATCCCATAGAGCACTCT
Organism: Corvus kubaryi; assembly: GCF_017639235.1. Lineage (NCBI taxonomy): Eukaryota > Metazoa > Chordata > Aves > Passeriformes > Corvidae > Corvus > Corvus kubaryi. The sequence continues at coordinate 1,568,534 of NW_024581115.1, read as the reverse complement.
CTTTTAAAGCTCAGTATGACAGAAAAGACTTCTAATTTTAAACCCTTCAAACCGGAAACATGCCCTCAAAACAGAAGCCATTGATTGGCATGCATCCTTAATGTAATATAATGTACATTATGTTCTTCAAAGAGCCGCTTAGCCTGTTTCTGGCAACATCGCTGCTGTGTTTTTCTATAGCTATTTCTCTTCCTTTGTGTTACTTCTAATGGCCTCATGTAAAGCTGATCATTTTACTGTACCTTGAATATAAATTATTTAAAAATAATAATGATTCTGAATAAGTGTCATGCTGATCTCCAGAAAGTATCTTTTTTTTTCACTAAACTTGCATTTGCAGCTATTCTTGGGTGAAGACTTTGCTTCACAGAGGTACAAGATAGATGTGAGATTTTGTCAAATTAATTTAAAAATTAAAAAAAACATACATCACTAGAATGACTGAATTTTCTTCAAATTCAAAGCACTGTTGGGTTGTGACCTTTCTCCGGGTGGTTTATGTGAAAATCTAAAACTTTTGAAATTCACCCCCAAATTAATAGGACCAACTGAAATGCTATGAAGTTGTAGGGTGTAGGGTGGTTTTCCCCTCTTGAATTTCTATGGCATTTCTTACTGATGGTTAAGTGCTGCTGCCACTGTGGGAAGAAGGCAAAATGAGGACAAGGCAGAGGCATGACTGCAGAGGCATGGTGGTGGATGCACTGAGTGATGTCATTAGAATTATCTCCTGCCAGAACCCAGAAAAGCTCCTCATACTCTATTTGCATTTAAATACATATATTTACCATACATTTACACTACCAGGATGAAAGCCAAACACTGCATTGATTTCCTTGGTCCTTCAATCCTCGGATCTGCTCTTTGTCAGAACATGTTATTAAATGGTTCGTGGTCACACCTCATCTGACTTTCTGACCAGCTGCAACAGGAGATTTAGCAATGTTGGCAGCATGAAACCAAGACTAAAACTAATACCATATATGAATATGTATAAAGATATTAAATTCAGTCCTAACAAGGCTTTTTTGTGCTTTGGAAACTATGGAATGGTGGAATAGAGATTTCCTTGCAATAACTTTTCAATACATTAATTGAATTTCTGTAAAATCATCTGTATTTTCACATGATTTTTTTTCCCTTAAAAGGCAATGTGTGCATTTTCTAGTAAAATGATAGATAGTGTGTGTAAAATCAATAAATAAAAATGAGACACACAGGAACACCTGTTCATAGAAATTACTTACTTTCAATTTGCTCATTCATTATGTTTCATTTTACCAGGTCTGGTTTTTTAAGTCAGTTTGTTTAAAAATCAGCAGAGTGTAGAAATAGGTGACAGTACGAGAAAAATTGTTCCCAACTTACTTCTAACAAATAACAAGCTTATTAAATACAATCTCTAAAATGAAATCATAAGGAATTTATTCCTGTTTGGGCCAATTTAAGTGCATGGAAAGAGAGACTAGATTTCTGTTCCAAAGGGATAAAACTGAGGTCATTTGAGCAGCAAAGGTAAATTAGTAAGTTACTGTGAAATCAGGGAAAAGGAAAAAATTCCCAGTGGGAATTTTCACCCCACGTGGTTATACACCTGAGTTATCCCACCCCATCTCTCAGCATCTCATCCACACGTGCTTGGGCCACAAACACAAACTCCCCAGCCAATATATCCCTCTCCTCTCAGCAATTTAGTCTGAATAGATCCTTTTGACTCTTGAAGTCGTGTAAACAAACAGAAACCTCTTTGGTTTCTTTATTCACAAAGCTCTACTTCAGCTCAGGGCATCAGCAACAGAGAAAATTTGGATGGAATAACAATAGATTTCTCTTTTGAATTCATGAAACTTTCCCTTAATGAAATTTGTTCCAACGCACTGAAAGCCACAGGCTGTAGTTGTTTACTGCTAGAAAAGGCTGCTGCCCTTAGGAAGGTTTATTTATTTTCATGATCTGTTGCAGGGAGCTTTAGTGTCTTGGATTCTGTGTTTTTGCTGGGAGCAGAGTGGCCAGAAAGTGTGACAGGGAGCTGGTGACATCCTCCCCCAAGTCCTGTTCCTGGTCAGTCCCACAGTGCTCCACCTTTGGGAGCAGCACCTGAGCACAGTCAAATGGAGGGGCAGGATTTGTTGGTATTTTTGATTTTTTTGGTTACTAAAACATCTACAATAAAATTATCCAAATAAATAAAATTCACCTCCATCAAAGCCAAATCTGCTTTCTACCAGGGGCTTCCCTATGCTGCCTTGTGAAGGCTTTCTGTTCCATAAGGCACATGCAAGTTCCCTCTCCCACTTTCCTCCTGTGACTTTCTCCCAGCACAAACATAGAGCATTTATATCTTATTCAGGTGGTGAGTAAAGAATATGGATATTGCATTGGAGGCCTACAAAATGAGTGAATAATAAAAGAATCTGTTCATGCATACAGACAATTCATTTGGTGTTTGCCAGGGACTGCTTCAGAGATGCTGCAGTAGCTTCAAAGGTTCTGTAATAGTGAGAGGGAGGGAAAGGAGCAAGAAGAGATGGGCTCAAGACTCAAAACAGGGATCAAAAGTGCAGGGAAGCAGATCTGTGAGATGGTACTCCAGCCTGGAGCAAAAGCGTCAGTGATATTTTTAAAAAAGCAGTTTTCCCACCATGAAATAGTCTTTTTCAGTATAATCCATTAACATCCTCCTGTTTGCTGTGGATAATATCTCTTACTAAGGTGTTAATCAAAAAGAGATTTTACTAAAGCCCAGCTTTTAGACATGTTTGTTTTTGTTGAGTATTCTGATTTATCAACTAACCAAAGATAAATCAGAGGGAGCATGCACTCTGCAGGGTCATATATATGTTATGTTCTAACAAGGTTTTTTATAGAAGGGTTGGAAACCTTTTTTTCCTGAGTGTTGGTTATTTGGAAAGTGTATGTAGTACCTCTAGAAATAAAGGGGATGATTATGTTTTATAGGCAAGAAGGGATTAATAAAACTTACAATGCTCAAAGAAACAGCTGTTTCTCTGTTTTGTAGTGCTTCTAAACCCTCATCTAATGCTGAGTGAGTCAGCTGGGAGACACCACTAGTGTTAAAAAAGAATTAAATGGAAAAGTAGTGGTTATTATTTGAAAACAATTATTCTGTAATTGTGCTTTGAGGAGAGGAAACAAAGAAAGAAAACTGCTGGTAAAATAATTTATAATTGGAACAAAGTATAGATTAGGAAGAAAAGATCTCTTAAAATAAAGACTTCCTAATCCATACGCGGAGATGGAGCAACAGCAATAATGCTTTTATTAGTCTGTTTTGAAAAGACTGCATCATTCACAAGTGGGGTTGAAGCCAGGGAGTGGAGCCAGGCTTCCTCCCGGGGCTCCTCTTGGAAACTCCAGCTGCATTCTCAGCTCTGCTGTTCCTTGGAGCAAAGCACTGCACTTCCTCAGGTCTTCTTCTCACCCATCCAGCCTTCACTCTGGTTTTTGAGTTTGGCTAGGGTGGGTTGAAGTGTTGAGGATTCAAAGCAGAGTTACTGGCATTTCTATACCTTTTTTTTCTTTTTCTTTTTTTTTTTTCTCTTGCCTGGAACATTCATATCATTTTGCTGTCTGACTGGCAGAGAGAGAATAAAGAGTTTGTATCTCCATTATGCACTTTCCATTAGAAATGCATATATTTAATAGTTACGGCTTGCAGTGACCTTAAGCCACATGATGTAATCCTTATTCAATTTTTAAGAAAGGCAAAATTCCCATTAAGTTTGAGGGCTGTCAATGTGAAAGAGATGTTGAGATTTACCCATTAGACTATAAAATGTTCTGCCCTGGTGCCTTATGTTCTTTCAATAATGTATTTTAATGGCATCCCTGGAAATGAAGGAATACTCTTTGATTTCATAAATTAATGGGCTTTTCTATTAGTCTTTGTAAAGAACCTTGATCCCATAAATACCTCTAGATTTATAAATGGTATCTTCATAACTGTGTCCAGCATGACTGCTTTTACTCCTTGTCCTTTTGTTTAGTTTTTGTTTCATTTAATTTTACTTTTCCAAACAAAACAGTCCAATCTAAACCATAGTAGTAAAGGCAAATGAATCTCTACTCCTAAGTTTTCTAGGGATTTGGCAATCAGGAATTCACAGGTTACTCTTATAAGAAAGAGAAGGGAGAAAGAACCCAACAGAAGACAGAACCAGCAGTTCCATCAGTAGCCTTAGAGCCAGAGGAAGCCCTGGAAAACAAATGACTGCCTCATTCTTTCCATTTTCCAGCTTCTGCCCTTTTCAGTTGCCTGTAAAACTTGCCAGATTCCCTTCCTGGAAAAGGAAACATGTTTTTTGTGATTGCAGATTGTGTTAAATGTGTGATAAGGTAATGAGACAGTGGTAAATTCATAAAGATACTGGGTTTCCCTCTTTTTCCTGCTAGTCACTGTCTTTAACTTTTTTATCCCTATTTTGTAGGCAGTGCTGCAACATGCTGTACTTAAAGTTCACTCCAAAGGAGGTTGAAAATAAATGAAGAAGACCTTCTTGAGGCCAAAGAAAGTAATTTATTAGTCCTTAAAGCTGAAGTATATAAATTTGAAAGGCCTCCATGGGGCTAAAGAAAATAAATTAAACCTAAAAAGATGCTATTTCAGGGACATAGATTTGTCATTTGGAGGTGTGTGAGGGCTATACTCTTATTCTGAAGTTTCATAAAGGAGGCTCTTTGTTTCTTCTCTGAAAAATCCATTAGCTTCAAAAATACCGAGCTCACTGTAAGACTCGAAGTACCTGATGTTTCCTGGCTCTTGGAATAAATTACTGTCCCCTCTTTCTGTTAAATTTGGCTTCTGTGCCATTTCCTTTGCAGAATATTTTGCATAGAAAAATGTAATTTGAGCTGTTCCAGGTCTAAGACCACATGACTGGCAGATACTGGCAGATCTGATTTCTCACTCATTCCCACCAGCACACTTCAGGAGCATTCTGGTGCACGTGGTGCAGATGTCCCTGTGCCACCAGAAAAACAGGGAGTTCAGTTAATTTTGTAGCAGTCATAAATGGCAGCAGAGGAAGCAGAGACCTGATGGGGTGCAGAGAACTTCCTCTCATCCTTCTTTCTGTGTTGTATCTGTCCCATAATTTTTATGTTCCCTGATACTGCTCAAGTAGTAGCAAGAGAGGTACTGCTTCTAGAAGAGAGCTTTACTTGCTGCTTCTTCACTGACATCCTCCCCATGGTTTGATAGGAGAGAATTTTCTCTAGAGTTTTCTCTTTTCCCAAACAAAATTTTATTTCTACAGGATTCAGTTTGTCGACGGATGCATTTCAGTATTGCTGATTTTTTTCCCCCTTTTTTAAAACCTCTTTTCTGGAGGAAAAAATTACTCAGTCCCAGCCACCTGCCAAATTCCAGAAAATTCTGTAATCCAGAGAATGTTTCATCTAGTGTGATGGAGAGAGGTTGTCAAGCCCATGCTGGATTTGCAGCATCCCCAGCTCCTTCCCACTGTCCCTGGGAAGCTGCATTGAATCTGTTTGAGGAGCAGAGGCACTCCAGCTCTAAGAGGTTGGTGCAACTGCTCTGGTGTTCCTAACAGTTATTCAAAGGAGAGGCAAAAGCAACTTATAACACACAAGCCCTGGATCCAGCAGTTCAGCATTTCCTTCAGTTGACCTTTCTGAGTGTGAGTTGTGTTAAATCAGCTTGGTGAGACACAGCAGCCCCAAGAACACGCATGAGGGCAAGTCAGAACTCTGCTTTGCAATTTTGCCTCTGGCTGACAGTTGTAAAAAGTGTTAACTAATGAAATATTCTAAATGGGTAAATAACAAAGAAAAAAATTAGAAAGCTACAGACAGCTGCCCATAAAGCACAGAGTGAATGGAAGCTTCCGACTTGCAGAATTCAGTTTCTTTTCATACTTTGACATCCCTGGTCATCATATAAGCCACACTGTGTGTGAGTCCAGAGCACTAGGCAGCAAAACTCTCATTAAGTCACCCATCTCCTGTTGTTTTTCTTTGAAATATCAAGTTTTTCCTCCCCCACAGTGACATGTGGTGTCAGTACCTAGAGGGAAGGGAATTTAGGATGTTATATTGAAAGTTTTGCCTTCGCTGATGTACAGATCATGGCTTCTAAAACTGCTAAAAATTAGAGTGTAATGCCACTGGTGGTCCTCCAAAAACTGTGGAGCACCCTGCAGCAAGGCATGACCTCCTCCAGAGCCTGGTTTGCTCTCCCTTCTCCATAACATTTAATAAGAAGGGCCAGAAATATTCCAGGGGACTGAAACATTGCAGTAACTTGTTTCCCAAGCTCTGATGTTTTCTTTAGTGTGGTGTGTGAAAGAGAAGGAATGTCCCTGTGACCAGAGACAGTTCAGCTCAAGCAGGTGACAGAGGCCTGGGAGGGCTCGTGGCAGTCCTGCCTTGGTGCTGAAAGGATCAAAGGCAATAGAAATAGCCAGAAAAGTGCAGTTTTCCCCCATACTAGCCTCCAGAAAAATTGTGTCACCACAGAGAAGAATAATTAGGCAAAGCTCTCTCCCTTCCAATATGTCACATTCTAGCCTGGAGGAGTTTTGTATTATTTTTCAGGTGATATTAATTAGATTCAGCTTGAGTTATGAAATGTTATGTGATGGAGATGTCTGTATTTCCTACTCCAATATACAGCAGTTTGGTTTCTCCAAACATTTTGTACAAATTGGCCTGTGGGGCAGTTCAGGAACACTTCAGTCCAGGCCATGTTTTGGGTTTGTGCATTATCAGCAAGAGAAAGCATGTTTATGGTCAAAGAATCCTTGTAGCCTAACAGTGGATTTTCCTCTGCTCCACACATATAGACAGAGATGTAATGGGTGAAGTGTTCCCACTTAATATTTTGCATGTAATTACAGTGAAGAAGTCTTCCACAGCTTTTCCTCTGCCCACATGCAGATATGGTGGGTTCACCAGGAGTTTTAACCCTGCATTTGTTTGAGAAGGCAGCGCTGTGTAACCCATGCTGGGGGAAGCAGATCCCACCAGGATTGCAGCTGGCACAGCTCCTCCTTATCCATCATGTTTTGCTCCTGGGGAACACAGAGGTTCTGAACAAGTTTTTGTGCTCATCAAGAACCATGACATGTCCTTGAAACAGCTGCCATGTTCATTTCTGGCATTTGCTGAAATAAGACAGTAAGTTTCCAATTTCTCGTTTTCCAGACTCTTCATTCATCCTGGGATCTGAAAGTCAAGCTGAATTTTTCCTGATTTGCACACTATGTTGCTGCTAGTAATGATGAATTATTCATCGTTAGTCTAAATGAATGAGTCTATTGATGAGTGCAGATCAGAAATCAGTTCAGTTAACTTTCCAGGAGCTTTACTGCCCAGAGGAATTGCTTGATAAGGAACAAAACCGGCCAAAACTGTTGTGTTGAGGGAACTTCGTAGTTTTCTGAAAACCAGATTTCAAAACTGTTTTAGCAGATGAAATGTTTTTGCCCCATTCTGTTTCTGAAAGGATTTACAGTATAAGGTAGATCTCTCGTGGCATAAAAGTCAGCTATTCCTCACTCAGCCTATGGAATAAAGTTGCACTGAAGTGTTTCAGTAGCTGAATTTGGCTCATTAAAAAGTGATGAGCACTACAGCCACTGAAGCTGGAGTCCTGTGATTTGCTGTGACTGTGCAGAGCCCCACTGGAATCAGTGTCTGTGCCCAGTGGTATGATCCACTGCAATGACACGGGGCTTTGGATTTCCAGACAGAGCAAGGAACGCTGCAGCAATAGGATTAATAATAGTCCAAATGAATCCTGGCCAGCAGAGCTGGCTGTTCCTGCTGCAAACACTGCCCAGAGCTCTCCACTACATCTCCTTCCAGTGACAACAGCTATTAAACAGGCAGGGCCACATTTCAAAATTCAGCAATAACACTGCCATCTGAAATGCCACAAATACTGACTGGATAATTTAAAACCCAATGTTTTTTCCCTGTCCTGCAAACTCTTGCTAATGCTGACTTTCTCCTGCATGCCCAGTTGATTTATATGCATTGACAGACAGATACGTAGAAAGGGAACTCTTTTTTTTTTTCAAATAGAAAATAAGACTAAAGACATTCTTTCTGGTTTTCTAACATAACTATTAGCAAAAGGTACAGCTCAAGAAAAAGCCTTTCCTAGGTTTTCTTCCATGAATCATGCCATAACCCTTTGCCGATCTATATGCAGATTTTAAATTAGGACACCTGTAGCCAGACCCCATGTTTTTACTGTTCTAAGGCATTAAATGGGGTTGTTTTTCTGTATTTCTCTGCCTGAAAAGAAGTAGTGCAAATATCTTCATCTGTTGCTATTTGTTAATTCAACACAAATAGTTTGGCTTCCCCCCAGCCTTGTATTTATTACAAAAAAAAAAAAAAAATAAAGGCAGCATTTAGCCATAGAACACAAAAAAATCATTTCAAATTCATTTGCTCTTCAAAGCAAGCAGATGTACAGTTATGAACTAGTAACCTATAGGGCAAAATGAACTTTTGCTTTGTAAGAGAAGATCCCTGCTATCACTCCTCCCTCTTCCCCTTGATGTGTTTCATACTTTCTGGGAATGCACAGTGTAAAATCTACAGAAGATCAAATCTCTCCCGGATCTGGTTTTATTACATAAGGGCAATGCATTCAAGTAATTTGTGTCGTGCTGCTCCCCTGCACTCCCTTGGCATAATGTGCTCCAGGAGCCAGGAACAAAAGCACAATTGTGACATCTATTGACAGCCCTGGCTGGCAGGACAGGACACGGCAGCCTGAAAGCTGGAGAAGGAGAAGGTCTGTGACAGCCTCTCCATTGCAGGACTCATCATTTTTGAAGAGATTTACAGCAAAAGGCTAAAGTTGGGTTTGAATTTGCCTGTGTTTTACATGTTCAGTTAAACTCAAGCCCTGCACAAGTTTCTAGAAGAATAATCCATCCTGGACTGTGAGACACAAAAGACACCAGAAGATCCCGGAGCTCCAGACTCCTGAAGGAGTGGAGCAGGGAATGCTTCGTGCTCCTGGTGTCCATGTGCTCTTCCCCAGGCATTTTCCACTGGCTAATGATTAATGCATCCATCCCTGGAGGCTGGTGCTTATCAGCCTCTGTTAGCTCTGGAAATACCACGGTTCTCCGAGCTGGAGCCACCTGAGGAGCCATCACAGCTGTAATGAGCCATCTGCAGCTCTGCTGCATGTTGGCCACTGCCCAAATGAGGATCCTGGGCAAAGCAGACCTTCCTCCTACTCTGGTGCAGCTAGTCTCATGTTCAGACTGTTTTGAGCTGTAGGAATGAACATTATTTACAGCGTTACAGGCTCTGTCTAGCTGATATTTTGCCTTTTGATGTGGCTATAGAGGAGGCTGGTTGAAAGTGTCAATGTGCCCAACTACAGGAGTGCATTCCCTGTACTGTGCACTTCTTGAATAATTTTTTTGAAATTTTCCTATTGCTCTTTTTCTAGCAAGACACAGGTTTTCTCACTGTTCTCTTAATTTCTGACAAATCAAAAAGAGGTATTTGCACTTCAAATAGCCAAGAGTCATCCTTATTTAGACTCTTTATGACAGGCAGAGAGGTGGTGATCTCCTCATGGTCACCTCATGCATCATGCTTGGATTTAAATGCAAAGCTTTCTCTGTGTCACCTCAATTCCACTCCTGTAATTCCACCACAGTCAGCCTACTCTTAGTACAAGCAGCCCTTGCTTGTGGGTAGTTTCCAGACAACAAACCTGTGACTGAGCCCAGGGAAAGGTGGTTTTGAAAGGCTGTAAGCCATCAACTGGGAATTAATTGCCAAAGCTACTTACTAAGATCTCTGGCACATGTTGTGGACCCTTAAAGAGGATAATTTTTTTACTAAATCACCTTTCTTATCTCAGTTTTCTAATGTGTAATTCCATTGGCTTTGGAGAGGTGACTTATAGTCTGTTTTTATTTTAAAAAGATTGAGATCAGGCTTTTTATCTCCAACAAATCCTGGTTTTGCTGAACCTTTGAAAGCTACTCTTAAGATGGATTTCCAGTGTTTTTAGTGGTGATAGCTTTGAGACGAATACATGAATCTGGATAGAACTGGGGATTTTACACCTCATTCTCCATTACATTCCTGTCATTAGAGGGGTTCGGACCTGAGCTTAAGCTTTGAATCTTAATTTAAGCAAATTAAAGTATTGGCATTAATGATATATATAGTGATACATTTATATTTATTAGATTACCCAGCTTTCCTGGGTAACCTTTTAGCCACAGGTTCCTGAAAGGAGGCAAGCTTCTACCCACGGGAGCTTTTTTGTGTATCCTCCACTTCTACCCAGCTGGGATTGCTGCCTTTTACAAATACACACAGGAGCTGTTCCTTCCTCTTCAAATCCAAGGCTTCTCTGAAGGGATAAGTAGAAAGTAACCCAGACTCAAAGGTAGAAGAAAAATGGCCCCTTGTTTTCTTTAATGTTGCTGATTCTTACAAAAAAAAAATGTATTTCTTCAATAAATTAACACATAGTGAAAATCTGTGTGGGAGAATGTGGATAAAATATGTGTAATTTCGAAGTTTGCCCTTTTTCTGAGCCCCATATGCTAAGTACCAAAATAAAATTACAACACAGGGGATATGGGATGATAGATCCAGGACATGGTGAGAAATATATGGCTATTAATTTGTAATTTTGTTTTGCTAACTGTGAGACTAGAAGGCTCTCTGCACACTAAATAATGATGGCATTTGGAGTGATAAATCTGAGCATCCTTGTGCTGTCTCCTGCTGTTGAATAAATCTGTTGGCCTGTTACAGGCTAACAGTTCTGCTGATGGTTTTAACTGGGCTGTTTCACACAAAACAGGCCTCTTTTCCCACAGCTCCACTGAGATTCCTGGCCAAGCATGAATGGAGCTCTGCCCATACAAGAGGAGTAGGATGCCAGGATGGATCTAAGGTATCCTCAACCCTCATTTTCTTGGGAGATTCTCCCTTCTTAAGCTCTGCTCTCACCAGAGCAGGGTGGTCACTCCAGCTTGGCTGTGTCACCTGTTGGAGGGACCTTTCTTTCACAGCAGGAAACTCAGAGCAATCCCATTCATTACCTGCTCCCATTAAAGCCTTAACAAAAGCCAGGTTAGAGTGGGAAAACTCATTTTCACCTGATATAAGGGATCATTAGGCAGCTGAATGATTGCAAGAAGTGTAATACTACAGCACACCAGTGGAGAAACTATAGACTGGCAGGAGGATTCCTGCAAGTCCAGGAACCATTAACTCTTCACAGTGCCAGGAGGATTCCTGTAAGTCCAAGAACTATTAATTCTTTACATATGCACAAAAGAGACAATTTCTTGTTGGTTGTTGTTGGGGTTTTGGCTTTTTTTTTTTCTTCTTCTTCTCTTAAGCTCCATTTTGTGTTTTCTAGCACCTGTTGTAATGTGCAAAAGTGTGAGCTAAAAGACTGACACAGAAGTTGCACAAACACATGAACTAGAAAACTGCAAAATAATGCTGTAGTGGCTTCATCACCTGCTTCTTCACAGCCTAAAGTGAAACCGTCAACAAAAATAATTCAGGAAGCTAGGCCATGTGTATTAATTCCTTCAGGAAGAAGCAGTAGTGGCCAGAGCTGGCCCTAGCAGTCTCGTGTAGTCAATGTAGGAAAAGTCAGACCCTGCATTAACACAGCATGTTCTAAAGAGATGATCACACGTGTTATCTGCCAGCAAAATACTTGTCCAGGGGGGTTGGTTATGCTTTTTCTAAAGAAAATCTGTTCAAATTGCTCATAGATGGGTAAAGAGGATTCACAGCTGTTATTCTGCTATATTAAAGGTCGGTGGCATTTGGTTAATTTGCTGTCAGATGTAGATTGTGGGAAGGTGATACGGTGATGTCAGAGCAAAGATCTTAATGGATCTTTCCAAACTCTTCCCTTGCCTTGTTGCATGAGCAGCCACACTGGCAGGGACTGGGCCAAGAGCCTTCCAGTGCTTTTTTCCTTGTTTCTTTTGTAAAATTGAAATAAAAATCTGTTGACAAACACCTGAAGTATCAGTAATACATTGTTTTGTGTCCATACACACAATGTTCAATGTGACAGCCCCCTTCTCAGGATGAATGTCCTAATTTTTAAGCTATTAAAGGGACCTGTCCATGTTTTAAAACACAAGGCCAGTCCCTTCCCAGTTGTTTAGAGGAGTGGTTGTAGAATTGTAGATGTGGGCCCCAAAAGAAGTGGAAATCTTTTTAGCACAACCAGAGATACAAAAATCTGTGGGGAAAGAGAAGGACTTTGGTCTATTACTCATATTTGACTTGTCATTATTGAGTGTGTTAGGCTGGTAGATGTTGAATTTGAGCACCCACCTACATTTGCTGACCTGGACAGGCACCCGGGGGTGACCATATGTCTTCTAAGACAAGTCATATGTGAACAGATGGAAGTGCTCAATTGCATACAGATATTTTGGTGGTACAGCCTCATGCCTCAGACCAGATTCTTAATTCTTTTAGCCAAATATTTGACCCAGTCAAAACTGATGGCCATGAATCCAAACCATCCAAAAGAACAGAGGGAATAAATGTAATAAAAGTGAGCTGATCATTCTGAACACATGCCAAAAATACACTCCATTGTCTGGAATTCATTTGCTGTGATTTTGCCATAATTAGAGCTTGAACATTCATTAGTTATACTGAGTTTATTCAGAGGAAGTCAGGTAAATGCTGCTTTTCACAGTTGCTCATGAAGGATTGTAATTAAAGGGCCCTTGCCACTCTCAGTCAGACACCGCTAAAGGGACTGCATTGAGTCCTCTGCTCAAATTTGCTTCCACCTCCCTCTCGCAGCTGCTCAGATTCATTAAAAACTTCCTGTGGTAGTGTTTGAGGGAAGACTGACCCTGGTATTTTTTCCTATTTCTGGTATATTTTCCTCTTTGTGGCATTTGTAGCTTTTTCTGAGATCTTTATTATACATACAAGTGTTACTTAAAGGTGAGTTGCTCCAGAATAAGTATGTTACGGGGGGTGTTAGTTTAACACAGCTGGGTTTTTGTTGGGCGGGAGAAAGCTGCTCGAAGTTTCTACCATGTTCAGCACAGAGCCAATCGCTGAAGGCTCTGATGATGGGCAGGTTACTAGTCCAATTGGAGAAGTTGGTAACACCTCTGTGATGACATATTGAAGAAGGGAAAAAAAAGCACCAGCGCCCTTTTTCTTCTCCCGAGGGGTGGTGAGGTGGCTGCTGGGGGTGATCCTATCAGGGGCCCTCCTGAGGCCGGGAGCGGCCGAGGCCGTGGCCCTCTAGAGGCCGGGACCACACGGCCGGGGCCACCCGTGCAGTGCTGGCCGGAACCACACGTCCAGCAAGAGAAACATGGCAAACAATTCCCCAACACCGAGCACAGACGAGATCAACCTTTTCAGCACAGCGGAGCTTTGTAAGAACTTTTGAATTGATAGAACTTGAGAACAATAATACCTACAGACAACAATTTTCTTCCAAGTCAGAGAAAAAGAAGAAGACACGTGAGGAGAACTAACATGGGGGCACCAAGGTCAGTGAAAAGAAGGAGAGGGAGGGAGGAAGTGCTCTGGGTGTTGGAGCTGAGATTTTTCTACAAGCCGTAGTGAGGACTTTAATACAACAAACTATTTCTCTGTAATTCATGAGGTGCATGGGGGAATGCAGAGATCCACTCGCAGCCCGTGAAGAAAAGCGCCCATGCTGGAGCGCATGGATGCCAAAAAGCTGTAACCTTAGGGAGGAACTCGAACAGAGAGAGAGGACCCTTGCTTCCAAACTAGAACAGGTCACCCTTAAAAGACTAAACCCCATGAACTAAAATGACCCATGCTGGGCAGTTGTGGGAAGACTGCTTGGCCCATGGGAGGGACTCACGGTACAGCAGGTCAGGTGGGACTGCTATTTCCTGAAAATTAGAACCACGCTAGAGAAATTCACAGAGTACTGTCTCCCATGGGAAGGACCCCACGGCACAGCACAAAAACAACACCTTTCCCTGAACAAACTGATGACAGATTCTTAGAAAGTGAAAGACCAAAACCTCATGTTTTGTCTCCTTGCACTGTCAGTGGGAAAGAGGGAGACGGCTGGGAAGAAAGTAAGTGTTGTAAAGGTTTATTTTAGTTCTCATTACCCTTTTTACTTTTAATTATGTTAATAATAAATTTTCTTTATACTGTTTTTGAACCTGTTTTGCCTGAAGTGTTTTTCCCCTAATCCTCATCTCAACCACGAAGTTTTTGTTTTCATTTCCCCTCCTCTGCTCAGCTATAGTAGAGGAAAAGAAGTGGATAGTTTTTCATGGGTGCCTGGCTTCTAGTTAGTGTCAAACCCCAACCGGGGAGAACAAGCCCAGAAGTGTGTTTTTATTCTCTAACTCCCCCACATTTAGAACTTAAAGTATTTTATAAAAATTATACCTATTCCATGGATTTTGGAAAACGCAGCAGCACTATGTAAAATTAGGGGAATCAGAGAGCTGGAAAACAGTTAAAATTTTATTTCTGGTGATACAGCTATTGCTAATAGAAGAACCTTGGAAGGAGCAGTGTGGGAAAATTACTACAAAGTTCTAGTCTGATGAGCTTATCTATGTCTTCCTCTGCAGCACCTGGATGCTGTAGGAAAGAACAGGTCAGATCATGGGTTTTATCTCTGTGACAGTTCTTTTTTTTTCTGAAGTTACTGGCTCAAAGTCTAAATTCATATTTTTGAACTGAAAACAGGTCTGAGGTCTGTCTCGAGCATGCTCACCAATTTTCAGTGGGATTTTTATGGTCTTACTGTAGTTAGTGTTCAGTGTTAACAGTTGGAAAATGAGGCACAAACTCTGAGCCTGATCCATAAGCTCTCTCTAATGTCAGCAGAGACATTAGAGAGGAAACACCAAAAGAGATGGTGAAATTCTTTTTCTTTTTTTTTTTAAGAGCACTGGAAAGAGCAGAGAAAATTAAAAAGAATCCAGGGCACCTTCTTTGTTGTTGAATTAACTCTGCTATGGCAGTGATACAGCTGCTCTTTTCTTAAAGTTCACAACTCCTGCTAATTCTCTCACTCTTTATCACTTTAAAGAAGACGTTACAGCCTATCACACCCGTAATTCACTGGCTGGGACACCTTAAGCACATTTTTGCATTGTTCTTATTGCAATGAATTCTAAAGGAGATGTTATAGTTCAACACACCTGATCACATTTAATCAGCAAGCCATAGATAAAAATCTCTGAGCGCCATGAAATGGATAAAAGAACATTATCAGTCATGGGGTGTTTTTTTAATAAAATTATTCTTAAAATAACATCTCTCTTAGGCTCAAACCTAACAGAGCACAGAGGATCAGGGCAGTGCTGAGGCATGAACAGAATTGCTGAGAATGGTGCAATTCACTTATTTTAAGGCAACTGAACAGAAAATGGTGATGTTGTAATGTTCTGCAACAGGAAAAAATGGACTGCAAGAGATTTCATCCAACAATTTCCAGTAGCATTGGCAGTGGTTCTACACTGATCCTGTGTTTCTCAATCCCCATCCAAGTGGAGACCTTTCTGAGTTCACATTATTTGTAGGTAGGGTCCAAGTATCCCTGGGAAACCTGTAGAAAATGATGTTATTAAGTACAGCAAAGGTGGCCAGATCTCTCTGGGTCCTCCTGTAGCTACTTTGGAGGGCTGAGTTCTGGTATTTTTTCTCTGAATTTGCATGGTGCAATACTGTTTGTGGTTAGCTACATATGCTTTTCAAATGGTTTGCTGCATAAATTAGGCTGGATGGTGTTATCCCAATGAAAGGGTGATGTGTGTATATCATTATCGAGGTGATGGTTATAACTTCCAATCACCTACTGTACTTTTACATTTCATTTGTCTTTGGGGACCCAAACAGAGGCTTGAAATGCGAAGGGGAGATGATGAGTCAGCCCAAGAGAGGTCCCATGGTATTACCACATCAGTTTGACAGACCCCAGAACTTATTCTATTTGGAAAAATGTCACCTGTATATTTGAATGCTTTTCTGAGACAACTCCCCTGGGCAGATGAAAGATTCAGCCATTCCTACCCCTGATTGTGATTTCTGGCTACAAGGAACAGGAAAGTCCACTAGAAGTAACAGCCAGAGCATTATAAGACTGAGGATAGATAGATTAGAAAGGAGTTATTGCTGGCACTTCCTATTCTCTCTTGGCCCACACAGCTATTCATTATTCACTTTCCTCAGGGTCTGGATTTATCTGATGACTGACATTCCAATACAAATTGAAATTTAAGCTTTAGGTTTATGTACATAGTTGCCTCTTCAGGCTGAGGCAGTGTGAGTTAGGGGTGAGTCCCTCAATGTCAAGCAGAAGAGGAGCCAGACTGTGAGGGAAGAAAGTGGTATTATATTTGGCAGATGTTCTCAGTCCTCACAGCAAAGACATGACACTTACAGTAAGTAGAATTTCCCACAAATTAATGAAATGTTCTGCAAACTTTCCTGTCTGTCCTTTTAAGTCCTTGAGGTTTTTACACTCTGGAAATGATAACAAGCACTGGAAAGTTGGAGGCCGGTTAATGTTGTCACAGGAGAATAATATACAATGAATTCTGTCTAAATGAGCACCTGATATGAAAGACGTACAATGATAAGGCTCAGAAATCCATATTCACTCTCCACTGCGCTGCTCTCCAGTGGTAATATTTATATGCAGATAGCCATGTAAATGAATATCTTATGAATAACTCAAAGTCAGACAGAAAAACAAATCCTTCTGTAAATAGATAAAACAAATTACAAGATGTCTTTTAGGATGATCTTCTTTGAATTCATTGTACTTGAGGGGCAGAGGGGGAGATCGGCATTTTGCAAATACTCTCAAAATGAACGGAGAGAGATACCTTCCCCTTTCCCATCCTCACACAGAATTTTTTGTTTCATATGGCACAGAAGGGGATTAGGTACAACTTGAAAGTCAGGAGTGTGATATTTAACCCGCTATGTCATCCCCATACACGATCCTAATGAGGATGGAACCAGCCCTGCTGGTCCTCACTGTGGCTATGGAAATCACAGGCACTATGGCAGCTGGCAGATTTTCCCTTGGTTTATAGAGAAATGGAAGAAAAATCACTTGGTCCTATGGACCAGACTGTGCATTTAACAAAGACCTTTCCTGTGCTCTGTGAAGGACATAGGGCTGAATTCCCTGGCATCTAAAGCCTGATCAAGGGAATACGAAGGTTAAATTGGGTTATTGCTTTTATACAGGATTATATTGTCAGCTTTCATGCTTCTCTTTAGCTGCTGACAGCAGTTGCATGGACAATTTAAATAGAAAGGAGTTAAAAACAATTTTTTAGGTTGCAAGGTCAGGCACCATGTTTAAGTTTCTATAGGCATATTAAGTTGTGCCTGCTGGTTACTCCCTGCTCTTCCCTGAATGAAGAGAGGTCCTGGAGGGGGAAAGGGGGTTACTGAATTATTCAGGTAAAAGTTGCAAGACGGAAAATGAAGGTTTTATCACAAATTTACTTGTCTTTTTCACACCATTTTCATACCCAGCAAATGTACTGCATCAGCAGGTAAAAATCCCCCTGCTATGCCCTCGCCACAAGTCAGTCTTTAGATGAAAATGTCCTTGTCATGAAAACATCACTGTGCTCGGCCTCCCCTTAATGAGTGGTCAGAGAGCAGGGCTCACACGTGGCGGCTGAGAAAGTGAAGCTAATGCTGTGGCAATACCTGTTGTACAGAGCAATTAATTGTTTGAGTCACTTCTCTCACCTGGATTCTCTTAGGCTCAGTAAAATCCAAGCAAGTCATCCAAAATGTGCCCTCCCTGTGGGCTTCAGATCTAGGGACCACATTTACCTTTTGATCTCCACCAAAGAAACATTTATCTAAATTTAAAATTAATTAATATCATGCAGCTAAATCTGAACCCTGTGGATTACATTAAAGTTTATCCAGTAAGAGCAGGAAGCCTGATCCTCTGAATATAAATGACTGCATCATCTGCATGAGATTTAGTTGAGAAAACTGCATCGAAAAGGCAAATTAAATACCAAGAACACAACAGATTTTCCACAGAGAGAGACCGTGGGAAGTGAAAAACCATCTGTACAGAGAAGAACAGAATGACATTTTTGCATCATGTCAGCCAGATAATATTTTCTCTTTCATCAACTATCTATGTTAAACATTTTGGTAAGACAGATAAATTAATGTACTTTTTGACTATCACCTGACATTAGTTAAGATGATGAAAAGATCATTGCAAACTCAAAATGGCACATGAATTTTAAATGGTTTCAAATTTACATTATTTCTCTAATCTTGTTTGTTCTAAGATACAGAATTTTAGAATTCCTATCAAACTTTTAGTCTGGGAAAACAATTCTGGAGCCATAGACTTGCACAACTCTTAAGTTTACACATCACTAGTTTTCTAAAAAATGTACCAACAGTATCATTAGGCCAATGAAATTAACCCTACTGTTAATAAATATACTTCAAAATTATGTTTCCCAGCATATGTTCCAAAACCTCAGAAATGCTGCCATCTGTTTTTGCCTGGATTCTGGAATAGCCACATTCAAGTGATACTGTCAAAGCCCTGTAGCTTCCGTATGCCTTTAAATCAACAGACAGGTTTGCACCAGGATTTCCGATACCATATGGACTCGTGTCACTTTCTCATTACTTCAAACAAAATCAACATCTTGGGCTGTGTGTTCTGGTTCCAGATTCACAGGTAGTTCAATAGAAAAAAACAGCACTCAAGTCACTACTTCTCATTCCTAAGGGGGTTTAAGAGCAACAGAGGCAGCAAAAATGTGATATCCATGAGGTCCAGGGGCTCTTGTTGCCAGAGTTTAAGAATATTTTCTCAAAAGCAATGTGGTATTTTAGAGGGTTTTTATTCCAACTGTAGCTGCATCTTTGGAATTGACATTCCCAGGATTATCTGAGGTCTGTTTACAAGAACCTAGACAAGGTGCTGCTGGTTTTAAACAGCCATTAATTTGTATGTAACCTGGTATAATACACCCCACACAGGGAAACTGGCTAGTGAAAATAGCTCTGTTTGACCAAGCTGTCAGCATGCTCCTGGAGTCTGGAAAGACTCTGCAGAGTTAAAAATAATGAACTGAGGTATCCACACGATTATTTGTTTTCAAATTGGTGAAGTGCCATTTTCTTCTCAGTTCAGGAAATTAACCTCCCCAAAAGCCAGCTTGCTCTACACAAAATTAATAAAGTAGAGCATGCTGGCAATGACTTGCACATGTTTATTTATGTGGGTTGCCTCCAGCTAGAAAGGCTAAGATGAAAAATGGACTCAAAAGGCTGTACTCCGAGGGGATTGACTCCTTGGTTGGGTCCATTTTCATGTTGCTTAAACTCAGAATTGATGGAGTAAGAATCTCTTGTGGAGTCTATAAAAATTAAGCTCTTTTATTATCACCGCTCCTTTTTTTATCCCATGGCATACACCTAACACTTTCTTTTAGGAAATAAGGTGTAGAAATTTGCCATGCAGTTCTGAAGGAGAAAAGTAGGGGGGAAAAGCTGATGAGGGCTGCAGAGAATCTGTTTGTACCAAGCACAAGAAATACTTTTCTCCATACCTTGTTACTGAAGCTCTACATGGTTAAACTGAAGTTGATATTCATTTTAAGTGCTGGTGAAATTTTCTCCCAGCTTATGTGCTTACAGAGAATGCTGATCTGGGCTTTGCAAAACACCTGCAGTGTTTGTAGCACTGTACCCTCTAATGAAAATCCCTCAAGACAGGTCTCACCTGAAAGTTAAACTGAGGTACTCCAAAATGAACTCTCTTTATCAGCCTGATGTGAAGATTGACTGTGATAGAATCATTTCCCTGGGATGCTTTTCCTGCTTTCTTGTGTTTATCCTCTCCTTGTTTCTCTCCTTGGGGAACACCCATTAACAGCAACCCCTGTTTGTATTTATAACAGGTCTGTTAGTTCTGTTTCTTCACTCATGGTTTTTCATTGTTGGCACCATTCAGGATACAGGATTTAGCAAAATTTTAGCATCAAACTTGGCTTTGAAATGCCGTATCTGCACAGCCCTGACATGCCTGTTCTGGGTGCTTGCCTTCCGTGGGGTGCTGCTCAGGGCAGCTGTGAGGATCTCAGGGGCAGAAAAGTGTCTTCAGAGTGAAGGGATAATGCTGATGGCATCTTCCCTGTAAGAAACCTGCAATTGCACCCGAATCCTTTCTGCCCTGGGCAAGTGTGGCCTTACAGGTGAGATATCTACATCAGGATGGATGTCTTGGGCACTAGCAGCAATTTCATTTTTGATGCTGAAGAGAGAGAAACTGGCAAAGAGTGAATTTCAGAGCTGCAGAAGGCAAAATAATATTAATTTGGGGCCACACTGGACACTTCCTGGGACCTTTGAGTCCTGTTGAAAATGGGACATTCAGGTGCTCTCCTACAAGTAACTTCTCAGCTTTTTGCTTGCATCATTTTGCTTGAATCATACCATTTAGCACCAGGCATAAACAGGAATGTCAGCCCATGCATAAAGTGTATTTCAGGGTGGAGACAGACAGATAACATTTCATACACCCTCAGAATGCCACCCTCTTCTACTTGTCCCTCCCTTGATTACCCTGAGGACTGGAGTCTTTTAGACAAAATAATTCCAGCTGACTGCTCTCTCGAAATGAATCCAGTTCATCCCAAATTACCACTCTGCCAGAATTCCCAAGTGTAATAAAATTGCAGGGGTTTCATTACCTTGGAGAGAGGTAGTACTGTGTGTACCAGGTCTGACCAATTTTGGCTTTGAAATGTGTCCTTTAGAAAACCTAATAAATGCTGCCGTGATCCTGTCAGAAATAGTGTCTGTGCAGCAGAAATAGGTGCTGCTTTGCCTGTAGCTACATAGACTCTGGAGTCATTCAGAGGCAAAATTCTCGTGGAACTGAGTACGCATCCACGCCTTCAGCTCGGGTTGCTGGGGCTGCTTCAAGCTTGGGATGTGTGGAAAGAACTCAGACACATGAGCTTCTCCCCTCTCCTTGGCTGGGGTGTGTTGTTTCTGTGGGCAGGGGGCTTATTCTTCTACTCTCAGAAAACTGGGAGTACCAGAGGTGTCAGGCCAGGCTGCAGGGTTTAGCAGGGGTGTGTAGCCAGGAGCTGAGAGGATGAGGAGTAAAACAGGAATGAGCCTGTAAGAGCAGTGTTTCCCCTCTGGCTGCTGTGGCTGCAACCAACCCTCTGACCAGCTCTGTTCTCTCATCTGAGCAAACCTCACAAGCTTTTTGTTCTGTTACATCAAACTGGAGTTGGACAAACATGACTTCTAATAACTCTCTTCTCTGGCTGGAAGGTTTTATTTTTGTGCCCAAGGTGCCTAGAGCAGCCTTGGTAAATGTTAGTATTTGTTGTGCAGCATAATGCAGTGAACAACACCACCTTCTTCTGCTCTCATACAATCTAAATAAGGAAGAGCCTCTTCTACCCCTTTTCTGAAGCAGGGAATGAGCATAGAGAAAGTGGGATTAGCCTGAGACTAAGGAAAAGCCAAGAGCCCAGTACAGGTAAGTCTGAGACCAAGGCCTTGGCAGGGAATGTCATCGCTAACTAAGGATGAAAAGGTCATAAACACCCAATCATTGAATGCTGTTTTTTCCTGGAGCTGCCTGAAACTAGGATATGCAAAGAACACATGCATACATCAGGATGTTCTTCTGTTTAGTTTTACTCCAGAAATTTGGACTAGCTTTTGGCAGGGGCTTTGATTTTCCTCTTGAACTGAATTCATGTGGTTGCCAGGAAAGAGTTCAGTTTCATTTTCCCTGAAGTCAAGAGAATTACTGACTTCAAAAACAGAAGCAGGCCCCAAATTAACAGAAGCTATGGAACTCATCCCTGACCGAAATTACCACTGTTAATGCACTTCCATTGAGGGCTTGGACCACCATTAGTGCTTGGTTTTCAGGGTTCAGTCCAGTTAGGAGGATAACTTAACACCAAGTATTAGATAGCAAGTGAAATGAAAGTCTGATTTTCAAAAATCATGACTAATTTCTGACATAGTTTTCTACTCTACCCTTATTAGAAATACTGTCTTTCGTTGTAGTTTCCTTTATAGTGATTTAATCTGCAGAGAAGTTTAATGCATTCTCCTTGATATCCTTCCTGCAAGTCTTGGTCAAAATGTTCTCACAAGCAACCTTAGACTTATTTAAAAATCCTCCAAGTCTTTAATACTGCCAAGGTGTAAAAAATATGTTTCTTGGTGTCACACAGATACATCCCTGAGTTGTGAACTTTATGGGGGTGCATTTTATTTACTGATTTCAAATGGAAGGGATTCCTGTTCTGTAGGGCCAGATTTCAAGCACTGTGAAACCTGGAGGCAGTGAGACTTCAAGGAGTTAGAGAGTCTTTTGTTTTTTTTAAAAGAGTGAATGGAAAATTAGACTGAAATCAACCCTGAAGGACAGTAGGGAAAACTGTACATTTTTTTGGGTGTCAGATCCTGCTCAGTTAAGCAGCACAGTTCAGTCTTGTGATAGATGCAAAAAAACCCCTAAAGTATGCAGAACTGTGGGAAAGGTGCTGGTTCTCACTTCCCTGCCTTAATGTGCATCCTTCAGAGGCACCCTGACCTTCAACAGTTCTTCAGATAATTGAATCATGAATATTTTGTTCTTGTGATATGCCTGAGCCTAACAAATGAGCTTCTTCAAAAACCTGTATTGTTAATGGATTAAAGAAAGAAATTCAGCATAATATCCATAATTCTCTTAGTGGTATCAAGTGCAGAATTACTGGCTAACCTACCCGTTAATTTGCAAGCTCTTTTATTAGTACCAATTGCATTTTTTCCCTGTAAAACTAGGCAACTATTGGATGAAAAGCAGATGTACTTGTGTTCTAATTGGGCAAAACATTGATTGCATAGTTCACTGTACATGTTTCCCTATTTTTGTAAATAATGAATCAGCACCAGATAACTGAGTTCCAAAGTTGGTTTTTTTCCTACATTGGGATCTTCTCTTTTCCTAGTTTCCCCTATCTGATTTTCCCCCTCTAATCTTCAGGCTGAGCTATGGGTAAACTTTTTCATTATGTTGGGCGTGATTCTCCTCCTTTCTGTTCCCAGGAGTTTGGGATGAGATTCATTTATCCATATATCTGCACATAAAAATGAGATGTCTGCATGTTAGGGAGCCAGACTAGACCAGGATCTTCTTTTATAAAAGTCAGTGGAGAGAAATAGATATGTAAAATTTTGCACAGTCCCACTGCGTCCAGGAATATGCTTTAGACTGTAATGTAGACATTCAGGAAGATATAATTGCCAATCCTGGAATTTGGCCAGGGTGAGGAATTGATGGCCGTGCTTACACTGAATGTGCTGTGGAGCAGTAAAGATAACATGTGATAATGGCTTTTTCTCTCCACTCATCTGGAGCCTGGCTTCCCCCAGCAGATGTTGCAGGGCACACTTCATTTCAGAAGCAAGTGTTGCCTCCTGTAAAACCAGTATCCAACACCTCTCAGAGGCAGAGGTTAAACTGGAACATGTTCTCCACTAGTGTGGGCCAACTAAGGGGTACATTAAATTACTTCTGCCTTTTAGCAAATGCACCAGAATCAGGTTATCCACTCTGTTTATACTTCACTGTTGTGTATTCTGCTGGAGCAGCTCTTATCAATACTGCACAGCCCTGTTATGTGTGGCACAGGCAGTAAATTTGCCTAAATTTAAAAATAATTGAGTACTTGAAGATGAAACCAACGCTTGATCAGTTCTACCACAATCACCAGAATTATTTCCAAGATATTAAATTGTCACTTCCTGGATGTTTCTTCTGACAGCCTTAAAGCTGTGCACTGCTGCTTTGGAGAAAACAGATTCTGAATTTAAATTGTAAGATCATTTTAGCAAAAACCATTGTGCCAAACCATGCCATGATTCAATATGGTTCCACAGGAAGGACCTTTAAAGGAAGGCTTTAAAGTGTAGAGTTTAACAGGTTTGCAGGTCATTATTCTGATAACACCTCCCAAAGGACACCTCTTTAAAACAGCTTTATGCTGCTCTACATTCCTCATGGCAGCCTTGGGTATGAACTTTCCTACTTCATTTTCCCTGTCAAGAAAAATGGGTAAGACAAGGGTGCTGGAAAAGCATCCAAGAAAGACGTTTCAGTGGAGACACTGGAAATATAAATCCACATTTGGCAGCTGTTCCTGGTTTGCATGTCCAGATATGAGATGCATAATTTCTCCAAGAAAGGAGATAGCATCTGATCATTCCATGTAGATGAAGTCTTAGAAATGCTTCTGTCATTCAAATTTTCACAAAGAAGATATAATTTGTGGTTATTCGTGTTCTGCACAGGCAGATGGAAGCACATCAGGTAGATAAATACTGACATTCTGTTCTCTGAATACCTTCAAAAGAAAGGTCAAAGGTAAGACAGGGAGTAAACTGAATGTAGATTAGGCGGAACATCTGTTGAAGTCAGATAGTAGGGAAAATATTCATTGCTTTTCAAATAGAAGCTCTGCTTTAAAAATGTTGATGGGCATCCCCTTAATTATAAATTCTTTGCTGTCTGTAGCATTAGTATCTCAATAAAATTTTAAAAATAAAAAAGGTAGGGGGGGAGAAAAACCACAACCCCCAAGAAATAATTCACTCCTCTTTCCACAATGTAATACCAGAACTTGCTTGGGCTGGAAGTACAAGAGGGTGGCTCAGCAAGTAGGTGGGGATGAAGGGCACTCTGGGCAATGTCACACCGTCCTCACTGTCCCATTTAGTGAAATGAGGATCTGGGTACAAGTGGCTGGTGGCAGCTGCCATGGTGTGATACTCCCAGCAGGGCACTGCCCTTCTGCAGCAGCAGGGCAGATCTGGCCTTCTTCACTTCACACCAAAAAAAAAATCAGTGACATGAATCTCAGTGAGCTCCAGAGGAGAAGTGAAGACAGGCTGTTTTACACACCTTTATGTGACAAAAAAAATCCCACTAACCAAACTGAGCATGTGCATGAAATACAATATATCTCTGCTTCCTCTTGAACTCTTCATTGATACCCTGCTTCTCAGGATTGATTAAATATGGTCAAAATACTAATTTCACTTCCATTTCTGTGATGTTCCATTTTTCACCAGTCTCAGCTTTTGCTTTATCACATTGCCCATTCTGTTCTTTATTAATTCTGTGCTATTATGGGGCCAATTGTTTGTAATGGGTGAGTAAACGTATATTGACACAATATAAAGATAATAGGAAGAGGCAATCCTTTTTCTCCTGACCTTTTGACCAGGAAAATCCCATTTGATATCAGTAAGGAAATGACTGTTAATATTATAATGACTTATGTTAATAAGGCACCCGTCAACCCACAGCAACATTTACATCATTCCATGTACAACTCCAGCTGTCTGAAGGAGTTAAACAGCAGTGAGTACAACATATAAACAGGCAGGTGACTTGTTCTGTGATGCTGATGTAGAGCATTTTTCTCCCTGCTCCTATTGCTAAGCACCTTATGACTGTTGGATATTGAGAATTAAAGAGAAAGGATTTCCCATGCACACAAGTGCTTGTGCACATTCACACACACACAAACCTGTCCTTCTTGGTTTGATACTGAGCTGACTGTTGCTTTCACTGGTCTGTTTATTTGAACCTTTGTGAAATTATTAATGGAGAAGTACATCCCATTTTCTTTATATTCCTAACCTTGCACCTAAGACTCCTCCACACACTTAGTATTGTAACGCTACAGTGGGGGGCTGAGGGAGAACAAATTTGGATTTTGCTGCATCTAAAATTGACCATTTCCACCTGGGATTCCAATAGCCAGGTTTTAAGACAAACATGTCTTTAAAAAATCTGTTTCTAAACTAAGAAGGGACCCAACATTGTATTTTTTTTCCTTCTCTTTCTCTCCAAATATCTAATTCAAAACCCGTGAGACATCTCTATTTGCTGTGTCATGTATACAAATATTTAGCAGTAACCATATGTTTCTGTGTTTTCTTGAAGCCTCAAATAACTTCTTAAACCATCCTTCCTTTTCAACTCCTGTGTTCGAGTGTGTCTTGGGGTGACTTCATGATGTTGTATCCCATATCACTGTTCTATGCCCAGAAATTAATTCTGTGCCTTTCTATGCCTTTAAACTGAGCCTGAGAGGAGAGAGAGAGGGAACTGAGCAAAGCTTTCAAAGCAGTTTTGCAGTTTGTTTTCATGTTTCAAGGACACAGAGATAGAGACGGGTCTCTGCATTCAGCTGCGGCAGGAGAGCGAGAGCAGGAGGAAGCGCTCTGCTTGCTTTCTTTCCAGCCAGCTTTCGGCCAGTTTTTCAGCTCCTTTTCCTCCGGAGAGTTGAACTTTGTTTTCCTGGGACTCCGATTTTTCCCTTCTTCTCTGCTGGACAGTTTCAACATCAGAATACATTGGGAGGACTTTCCACTGAGGCCTTGGCCCTGGAGGTGGGCCCACCACCCCATCCCAGCTCCAAGGAGGGGGGGAGAGAGACTGTGGAAGGACTCTGAAATTTTCCCAGGTTTCTCTCAGCAGAGAGAGAGGTTTTATTATTTAGCATTATTATCCTTTTCCTGTGTGTTTGTTAAATAAATAGTTTTTATCTCTTTCACTTTCCTTCAAGGAAAATTTATTTTTTCACAAACCTGGTGGGGGAGGAGTGGTTGTAACCTGCCTTCAGGAGATATATTTCCAAATTTGCCCAAACCAGCACAGAGTGCCTTTTTGGCAGCCTAAATTGCTCAGTGTTTAAGTGAAATTTGTTTCATGAGAAAGTCCTTATATCTGTGCGTATTCATTTTTTTCCTGAGTTCATTACAAAGTGTGATGGCCTTTGGGGTCCAGGAGTGATCTGCTGCAGCCAAGCTGGGACAACTATACATGTCTCAATAGCTTCAACTCAGGTGAGGGCAAGGATGAGGATTAAAAATCCAGGGAAGTTAGAGAGGAATGCAAGATTCTGGAGGAAAAAAATGGCAGAAGAGCCCACTCAACAACAGAGTCATTTGCTAGTTGTGATAAAAGTTGCAGGTAAAGAACCCCTCGGGGTGAAGGCCAGACAATAACCCATAGTGTAAGGAGTGGGGTCAGGACCTCACCTTTTACCAATCAGCTGCAAAGAGCAAAGCTTTCTTGCCTTGAATAACAATCATCCATTTGCCAGCCGGGAGCTGAGCCTGCTTTACGTAAACACTCGGGGCTGGACCTGGGAGGGGGAACAGCCGTGTTTGGATTCAATTTTACAGTTGTGTTCTGGCTGCTGAAAGAGATTGAATGAAGTGGATCCAGGCAAATAAAAGCTAGAAAGGGGGGTTTAAGAAACTGTGAATACAAGATGAGTGGAAAACTTTCAAAAAAATGTAACATCATTCTCCTAAACATAGTACATCTTTTACGTTGAAGTGCTGTAGCAATCATCCAGCTCTGGATTTGGCCCAGGATCCATAACTTAGATTTGGAACAATTTGAGTGCCTTTGCCTTTTCACACCACTCTTTGGTTGAATAGAGAGTCGTCTGCTGAGATCAATATGACGCATCAGCAGCTTGAAATGAGGCGCACGTTTGCATGTAGAGAGAAGATTCTTATCTGAAGACACACTTAGGTACAACCTTGTCAGCACTATCAGCTCATGGGGACATCCAAATTCTGAACTTCGGGAGTGTGGGAGCACCTTGCAGTGATTTCACTCAGGCAATCACATTAGGATGCATAATGAAAACCATAATGACATAAATATTTAATTCTTATAACTAGGTTCTAAACACTGTAGAAATGTTGTCATAATTAATTTTCAGCCAGTAACTTTTTTCTTCCCCTTTCTAATTAGTAGAGTACAGATGACATGCTACTGCATAATTGATAAAAACTATGTTTTTAATTGCATCTATATGATCATTCTTACAGAGTTACATCAAATGAATCAAGTGTCATTGCCTTTACACAGCTCAAGGGCTAGAGAGGGTACAGCAGTAATTTTATGCTTGTGATAGAGTCATATTAATGCTCATTGCTCTTCATCTGAAGACATCAAAGATCCTTGAAAAGCTGCATGGAATATTCTGCTTTCATATGCAGGGAACTGGAGGCTCAGAAAGATTAGAACTCCCATTTTTTAAACAGGAGATCATTCAATCATCAGATCAAAATAAGTGAGTGGTGTTAAAATCTGAAAGTTTTACATGTGTAGGGATCAAACATAGAGCTCTGAACCTGCCTTAGCCCAGATGAATTAAACCATGCCTTATTCAGTGGCCAGGTAGGATGTCCAGACAGATGATGTAACAGATATGATGGTTTCAAGGACATCAGGAGTAGCTGTGCTCTCTGGGAGAGCAACTTGCCCAGCCAGGCCTTCCCACTGTCCCAAGCTTGGAGTGACAAACACCTCAACCTGACTTGGAAAAGCAATATTGACCACAGCAGGGAGATATTGATCCAGATTTACTACAGAAAAAAATTACTTGGAGAATCAGAAAACATCAAAATTGGTCTTTCCGTGTGAAGGATTTTAGATCCCACACCAGCTTTTTCTGGATGTGACTTGGAACATAAAAATAACAATTTCTTAATTCATCTACCAAGCTGAAAAATCAATTATTGCACTCCTCAGGTCTAGTGAACTGTTTGTTCCTTAATGTAATGACAATTGTCTTCCAAGCAAATTAAGTCCAGCACTAGAGAAAATAAAATATTCATTAGCAAAGTTATTGGAAAAATAGATCAAATTATATTGAGGCAGTTTATTTTCCATGTTCCTACAAGGTGCTCGTAATACCATGTTGCCTGATTTTGAGTAACATCAGGGCAGAAGACTGCCTGCTCTTATAGGATAGAATGTTTCTCTGGAATTCCTGGAAAATCCCATAATCCCACATTGAAGGTAAAAGCACAGACAGTGGAGTTTATCCTGACTGACCTTTGCTTCTGTTGAGTACAGGAATTAAAGTGGAACAGGATGTAGCAGCTTTGTGTTGGGGAAGAAGGGCTGTAGTGTCACAACAGATGTGAAGAGAGGACTAAAAGTTGCGTTTTAGTCCTACAGGGTGTCCTGTCCAAAGCGAACCCCAAACCTCTGCCCTTTGAAGAAGTTACAGAGCTGCATATGATTCGGAAGGATGGAGGAGGTGCTTCATACAGGAGGAAATGTAATCAAATTTCTTGTTCTTCCCCTCTGCACAAACTCGTGGCTCATTTGGGTTCTTTTTTCTGCAACCGAAGGAGAAAAAAAAGAGCAGTCCAGAGTAGAACAAGCAATATCTCCCACAATGCCTGTACCAGCAGCTGGCACAAAGAGCCTCAGACACTTAAACCGCTCACACCTCACACCCCAGAGCTGGCAGTGGAAAATGAGGGCCCTGAGGACACCTTAGGTCCTCTACTGCTTTTGGAACTCTGGGATGAGAACATGGATGTACCAAACTCCTGGGATATTTTCTCCTATTTTTCCAAAGATACGATTGTCTTTAATCTACATGGAAATCAAACCATCCCATCATCTGGCAATCAGTCACAGAATCTGGAGTACAACCTCTTCTACTCAGAAACAAACTTCCCATTCAGAGCATGGCTGCCCTGACACTGAGACAATTCTCACTCATCCAAATAATCCTTTAGATTAATGTTAAAGCAGCAGCACAAAGTTGACTCTTGGAAGCAAAACTGGGTTCATTTGACAGAATTTAAAAAATAGTTATAATTATTCTCTGTGATCTCTCTGAAGGGCTGAGAGAGAGAGGGATAGAGGGGAAAAATGCAATTACCTTATTTGTTTCTTAGTTCATACATTATGACTTTTCCTTCTTTCCTTACATCTGGGAATCTGTAATGCAGCTGACAGTGATTTAGGGTGTTTTAAGTGTTTTGGAACTAATCTCTGCTTTCCTGGGAATTTTCCTGAGAATATACATTGCCCTTGTGTTCACTGACCTAGCTAGCTAATGATAAAGAAAAAAATACTATTTGGAGTAATAACGGGCAGCATCCGAATTACTGTTAATTGCTGCAGACAGGCTTAGCTCATGTGATGAATGTAAACATTGCCTTTGAATATGAACTTGCATTTATCACAAAGCAGAGAGTAATACAGACCTGACCTGAGAATAAATATTTTTAGATTAATTAGTGACCTACTTGCAGATACACAGAACAGTCGGCCAGGTTTTATTTTTCTGTAAGAAGTATTTTAAGTGTCTACCAGTTCAGCAGCAGATTTCAGTGCATTCTGCAGGATTGCAGCACCAATTTGGGCTTCAGACAAAACAGGTGGAGGAAATTCCTTCCAGAGATGAGACAGCCCTTGATGTTCATGAAGTAGGCAGAATAATTTTGTGTTTTTGCAAGCTGGGGCACATCAACAACCCTGCTCTGTGCAGTGTTGTTTTAACAAGAATCCTGTCACCTCTGGCAATAATCATCTCTTCTTGGCTCCTTTTAAATGTGCTGAGGAGACATTGAAAGGGCTGCAGCTCAACACTCCAGTTCAGGGAATCATCCCATGTTAAGAAGTCTTCTTAAATGCATGCTAAAGTTTAAATACGTATTTAAATGCTTTTCAGGGTGGTTTATAGCACACAGTAACTGTTTTCCTGCCTCAGGGTTTTAATTAGGAAATGATAACGAGCATCTGTGCTTGCTGGCTGGTGGAGGGGACTGAAGAGAGAGCAGGAAAGCATCCCACAATATCCAGAGATACAATTTGGCTCTTGGTTTTCAAGGGTTGGAGAGTTCACCTTCCAAAGCTAAATGTGTCCCTCTAACGTCTTCTTTCTCTTATTCTGAAAAAAACATACTGAAATTTTGTAGGATAGATATGATCAAAAGTCTTTGACTTCAAGACTAGTTTCAACCAGTATCTATAGAAAGGAAAGTGCTGCTAAGGGCCAGTAATTTTAATTGTAAGGCATGGCAAAGCCTGATTGTGGGTTCTTAGATGGTTTAGATCAAACTACTCAGTTCACACAAGATGGAGACAGGTCTGGTACATAGGAAAGCAAACCTGTTGTTTCCTAGTTTGTTAGTAAGAAAATCCTTAAATATTGTAGGGCGAGGGAAGTTCCAGCACTACAGTCTGGGAGTTGTACCTGTGCTCAATCTCTGCACTCCCAGCTGGGCTCAGTTTGATCTGTAAATATTCCAGTTCACTGCAGGGTCATGCTGAGGAAGATACTGTGAAGACTGTTGAAACTGTAAATATGGGAGAGAGATCAGCCCCCCACATCTCTGCCACAAGGCCCAGAAGATCCCTGGCAAAGGACAGTCTTGTTTCCTGATGAATTAGTGCACATGTGTGTTGCTGTAACTTTTGTTCTCATATTTGAACACAGGGAGCAGGGACGTCTCCAGCACGTGATTCCCTTTCTGTCTCCTCATCCCTGAGATTGCACCCATACACTGTAAAATGTTTTGTGCATCTCTGCTTGAACTTGTGTGGCATCTTTCTTCATGTAACTGAGAGACACACATACTGCTGAGATTGGTTGAACAGCTATGATAAAAAAAAATTGGCAAAATTCTAATAGATCTTTACACAGTTCTTAGTCAGTTAACAAGAGTAAGCTCTGCTGGCAGAGACGTAAAAAGAGGGGCAATGCATGCCTGATATCAAAGGGGCTTTATCCTCTTCAGAATTTCAAACGAAGCCGTTTCACTACTTACACAGTGCACAGGGAATTTTATCTCTCCCTAAAAAATAAAAATCAAAGGGAATTTTGAGATTTCTCCAAAAGAAATGGTATATTATCTTCTCGTTGACAAGAAAAGTTAGTTTGGGCGCCCATCCATCAATGCAGTACAATGAAGAGTAATTCTTCTTTCTTATCCCTAGTTAATAAAGGAGAAAAATTCTCTAAGAGCAGGATTATACAAGTCAACAAAGTCCAAATGTTGATTATTTTCCTCCTCAGTGTCATATTGCTTCTTGACACTGCTGAGGATTAAAACAATGTTAGTTGTACTCATGGAGTTCTCACCAGCATCTTCACCATCAGTACCTGCAGCTTCAGGAGCAAGGCAAGGAGAGAAGGTGGAGGAAATTCCCATCTCCTCATCTTTCCCTTTGGTTCTTAAGCTTAGATGTACATTTCTGGAAACAAAGCTGAAAACTGTCCAAGCATGAACTCCATGTTCTTCCATTATTAGCATGATTTAATGTACATTACGTGGTGACACTTACAGAGCTCAGCCAGGTTGCCACCCATCGTTTGAGGCATTAAAAGAGAACCCAGCTGGCCACAGTGGCCATGACAGGGATCTGGGGACAACAGCAGCCAGGGGAGGCTCACAGAACACAAAGCCTGGAAAACAGATTTCATTTATTGCAGTGCTCATGGAAAAGGTTTTTTATTTAGGGTTTTGGTAGCCAGTTTTTAAGATTCTGTTCTCTGGTCTTTTCACTTAGGCAACTGCTTACAATTTTCAACTGACCAGAATATATATGGCCTTACAGTTTTCCTTCTCCTCCTGTCTAATATGAAGCATTTGGCCTTTTGTTCTGGACTGTTTCTTGCCCTCATTGCTTTCTTCCATTAATCTATTTCAGTACTGTTTTTCCCTCTCTTAAGTGCAACATTTTCACTGTCTTGAGCAATGGACTGAACCTTTGCTTTTAAAAAATTGGATTTTATAACATTGTGACTTTTTGATAGGTTTTAGGCAACTCTTAGATAAAGAGAATTTGGGGGAGTTTCAGATATCCTAGGTGAAGTGAGGCAAGGGAGGAAGAAAATATTTGAACGAGCTGTTGCAGAAACAACTGCAACCTGATTGTTTGGAGGCAAAATTGATCCTAAAGGGTTGTTACTGTACTGACTCTGTAGGAAATATAACAGCAGATCTGAGTTTTAATTTAGTTGGTTCTCCTGTCTCCTCAAGTAAATTTTCAGCTTCTTTTTCAGCTATATTTTTATTACTTATTTGTCTAGCCTCATTAGTATCAGTGCCCCTTCATCTCCTAAAAGCTTTTTAAGGTTGGCTGGTTTTGGCAGGTTGGTAACAGCCTGCTGAGGATAAACTTGAGCAAAGAGGTGCATATTTGTGTATTATTGGGTCTGTCCCCATTCCTTCTCTGTGGTAGGAGGGTTTTTGTGAGCACAACACAGGCTGGTTGTGTCCACTGAGACCAAAGCTTGGGGAGATCACGTGAGCTGCAAATGCCCAAAGCACAATGTTGCAAAGAGCTTAAAACTTCCTCCCCTGCTCTTTCCTTATCGCTGTTCCCAAAGGCAGGAACAGAAGAAATCAGAACCAAGATTAACAAGGGCACACTTAGTGGCCACGCTAGCTGATGGAATGAATGAAAGGTGCCTTCAAGGTGATCAGCAGAGCAACTGCTCAAAGCCTCACTAAGATAATTTAGTTCATGGACCAAGTTATCCACAGGGCAGGTAGGAGGCAGCTACAGATCCAGGAATTTAAGGCTAGTTTGTTTCATAGTTGTTCCTGCAACACTTGGATTATCAACCAGAGCTTTCACCTCTCCCTTGCACTTGTCAGTGCTGACTGTAGGTTGAATGCATTTAAATCTCTTTGTGATTTATTTGTGTTTTAAGACTTTTGATCTCTCCTGAAATGCTTGGTGGGACCCAAATCTGTCAGTGCTGGCTGCAGGAGATCTGCCAGATTTTACTCTCTTTTCCTGAGCAGTTGTTTTATATCCTTT
Organism: Corvus kubaryi; assembly: GCF_017639235.1. Lineage (NCBI taxonomy): Eukaryota > Metazoa > Chordata > Aves > Passeriformes > Corvidae > Corvus > Corvus kubaryi. The sequence goes on along the minus strand of NW_024581115.1, from coordinate 1,534,831 downwards.
CAGCCTGCACCCTTCTTTTAAAATTTGTTGGCCAGGAAAGTTCAGGCTCAGAAAAAGAATAATTTCCACTTTGACATATTTAAGGGCTGGTTTATGGATGAGGGACAAGGAACTTGCAATTTGACCAGGGTATCATATTGATACCACCCCAAAAAAGATTTCAAATGAACAAATATAGGCGTGTTCTGTAATTGGCATTCTGTATTCTTTATTCAATAAAGTGTAAAGGGGTTGTCTTACATAGAAAAACTACCCTAGCACAGAATAACAGAATTAATAGCAAATAGCTAGTATTTATTTATTAGAGTCTTCTTCCTTCCTCCCTAGGATTTGAATTTCTATATTTGAGTCATTCCTTCTATCCTTCCTAAGGAGCTGTTTGACTGACAGCAGGGAAAGGTGTATTTTAAATAGTTCAAGCAGTTGTCATTGCATGTATCTGCAGTGCACTAACAAGCAATATCAAGAGCTGTTCTAGGCAGGATGGGGGGCTTCCCTGTTCCAGGAGCTCTTCCAAGGCTGGTAACAAAAGAGGATAATGAAGGCTGAAGTCTCCTGGCTGCTGCCACAGCCCAGCCCTGTGTGTCACATACTGCCCTACCTGACAGGTAGAACATTCACAGCTCCAAACTGTATCATAGGGGGCAGGAAACAAGATCATCTAGGGGGAGAAAGGAGCTCTGGAAACAAACAGGCAAAGACTTAAAGGTTTAGAAGACCCTTGAGTAAATGAACTGCCTTTTCTGAAGTGTGATAGTGATCAAAAGAAGACAACCCGAGCAGCAGAGCTGTCGTCCCCCACCAAATGGACTGTCACATCATTTAACTGGCTGCTTGCTGGCAGCAGGCACTCTGTCACAGCCTGCAGCCCAGAGACACAGGGAAGGGAGAGGAATAGCAGGCATCTGACAACTGAAATGATGCTCGCTGTGTTGCCGTTGTCCCTGAATTTTGAAAGGCCAACATCAAAATATTGTGACTCCCCAAATGTCATAATTTCAGTATCTCAACTCACTTGTCTTCCCTCTGTGCCTCAGAACTTGTGTTTAATCTCTTTAACATTCTACAATTACGTCTTCAGTGTGGATCAATTATCTCAGAGTATGGAAACAAGTTACCATCATTATCTTCAATTGTTCTTTACATTTTCTTTGTCCTTTTTTGTTTTCTGGGTTTCTTTACAAGTGTCAAAAATGTAGCTCGCATTTGTGCTTCTTTGTCATGAATATATAATTGGCAGTAAATCATCTGCCGAGCAAGGATTTGTTCTTCCCTTTGCTGTTATTTCCCAGTTCTCCTTGTTGGGCAACTCACTACTTTCTGCATATTAAAATAGGTTTATTAGAGGTACAGTTCTCTAAGAAAGACTAAAGATTGGTAGCAGACTCTTTTTAGTTTTTCAGGTTCCTCACTAAAATACTTGCTTCAAATTAACATAGGCTACATCCCTAAGAATAATACTGGTATCTGCAGGAGTGGAGTTTATTGTGACAGTAATTCACTGCTCAAAGCTGGCTTCATCTGCACTGATGGGGCAGCTAATGGCTCCTATTACATGAGTGATGGGTGAATTATAGAGTGACTTGTAACCATTCCACCACAACCATAAATAAATCTAATGAAGTTAGTGCTTTGGAAAAAAAAATGCATTAAGCTACAGCTCTGGTTGGGCTGCAATCCACTAAAGCAGAGAAACAGAAATTTTGAATTTCAGCAGCACGTTCTGATTTGATTGTTAGAGAGAAACTGATCTAACACCAAGTATGGTGCTGCTTCATTCTGCACTCCCAAAGGGAAAATCAGCTCTTAAAATTCAGTCTTTGTAGTCCTTTTTGCCTAAATTATTAACTTCTGTCTCCAGGACAATCTATCTGATTAAGATACACTAGATGTGTATATTATTTGGAATTTGGTGAGGAAATTGTGTCTTGTGTGACACTGGTATATTATTGACTGTTTGGGTCTCAGCTAGAATCTGTGAATGCAGCTGAGGTAACCAAGCTGTGCAGAATTCTAAGTTAGGACATTTTTTTAAGGTGATGGCTTTGCTATAGGGATCATGTCTTATTTCTTCTGAATTGACCAGGCTTTCTTTCAAAATGCTGCACTGAAAATCAAGTTTCATACAATAGGTATTTCTACCAAGAATGGCTTACAGTGGTAACTCTCTTGTAAAACAAATCATGTCTTCCTGCCCTCCTCTCTCCATTTTATGAGGCACCTTTCCCCTTCTTACTGTCTTATTTTCTGTTCCTCACTGTCTCTGCTGCACACCAAGGCAATAAACTACTGAGGTGCAAAAAAAAAGGCAAGTACTCAGTCCAGAATTGTATCCAAACCTGGCTGCTGCTTGTAATTTCCATCAACTGTATTTCAAATTAAAATGCTAAAGTGCTAGAGAAATGGGGTGTGGAAATACTTAATTTGATAGCAAATTATATTTACGGGTTGAGAAAATGATGTCTTTTAAAAATGGGCCCCAGTGTTTGATGCATACCTGTTTTAATTACCCAGGTGTGGAAAATAAAAAAATTATGCTTTGTTGGGAACATTTCAACGACTGCTGATGTCAACAAGAGGTAAGAGGCAGCACAAGCCCAGATGGTTGGCTGTAGGCTTTTCTTAGCCATCCAAACAGATTTACTCAAAACTCCTACAAATCAAGAATCCAGCACAAAGATGAAAGCTCTGTTTTCTTGTGCAGCTCTTTATTAGCTAGTGTTGCAAGGCGTGGTTTTAAAACCGAGGCAATGCACAAGATTTGGGGAAATTATGAACTGCATTTCTGGTTTTCATGTTTCTCTGCTGGTCTGTGGTCCTGTGGGTGAGAATTTGATATGTAAGATGGCACTAAAATCAGCCCTGATCACATTGCAGCATCAGAGGCTGTAGTAAGGAGTCAGCCTTTGAGTTCCCAAAATTAACTTTTTACCAACACTGGGCTGAGCTGCAGCTTCAGAACCCATGAAGTCACAGCGGAAGCAGGGCCACTCCATAGTGGGACTACACAGGAGAGAAAGTGTGGGGTTTTCTCTTTTGCAAAGCTTATAACTTCTGATCTAGAATGTTCTTTAGTGAATTACTTGTTGTGATAGATGTCTGTGGTGTCCTGCTGTGCAGTGTCTGTGGCTGTGTCCTAAGGGAGCAGCAGGGATGATGTGAGCCCACTGCACTTATCTCACAGAGGTTAGCCAGTTGTCTTCTGTGCCAGGGAAGACTTTTAATTTCATGATTATAAAGGAAGCTTGGAAACTTGGTATTTGGCAGTCTCAGAACTCCAGTGTTTGGCTCCCACCACAGTGGTGATTCTCCAGGGTGCTCAAGATCAGCTTCTCCTGGATGAGCGGGAGGATGGAGCTCACCCTGTACCACCAGACCCTGCACCTGAGACAGGAGAGGATATCAAATGCTGCCTTCCATTGTGTCTCCCTCTGTACAGGGACTCTTCTCCAAGATTAGTGAGTGCTCTGCTGTGGGGTGGAGTTTGGCCTCTTTTATCTTTAGTATTGCCATGTCTTTATAAATCACCATCCCCTTGGCTGCAGGAAGTTCCTTGCACTTAGACTAATTTTGTGAACACAGTCTGTATGACAGCTAATGGAGATGAAGCTCTAATGCCTCTCCAGCATTCTGAAGAGTATTTTTCCCTCAGCCTGCACCTGAACTGACAAACACTTCAGGGTTGTTCTGAGATCAGTAAATGGTATCTGCAGTAGCCCCTTACAGGAACAGCAATGCCAAGGGGACCTTACCAAATCTCCCTGATGAACAGTGCACCAACATGAAATTGCTGGACTTGGATTTTAGGGAACATGAACTGCTTCATGGCTCCAGAATCAGAGCTGACTGGTGGTATCTTTAAATACCTTTGGCATTTATTACTTTCTGCAATGGAAAGGGTAGTTACCAGCATTAAAATAACTGTCACATATTAGGGTCATGGAGAACAATCACATTAGAGAAGTAAGAGAGAGAGAAGCCAGAAAAGCCCAAGCTTAATCTGAAAATTCTCTCTGTAATGAGTTCCTGTTACTTCAGGGATGAATCCATGTGGAAGCACTGATGTTAGTGCAAGTTTTCACTAATAAACAAAATATTATTATTAATAATTGTGTGAATTACTGTACTTGAGCTGCCTTTGTTTTCTAGTGCTCAGTAATACCGGCTGCCAGGCTTTCCAAGGAGCCTGAGGGTTAAGTATTTGTCTTGGGGAAGCTTCCTGAGAGTAGTTGTCTAATAAACACTCTGAGCTGGAGGGTAAAACAAGTGATATATGCTGCAGTACAGCAGTATAATGAATTAGTTAAAAGCAAACAACCCCCAAAACAGTATATTGCCAGGGCAGGCCTGTGTCTGCCAGCCAATATTTCTGTGCCAGCTTTCCAAAGGAAACGCAGCCAAAAATAGGAGTGCTATAACTCATCATGAAGGAAGCAAGCTATTACAGAGTGGATGAAACAGCAGCAGTCTCTCAGTACTAACCCCAGATTATGAGGCTGATTCTCAGTCCTTTACGTGGTGTAGTAACTTATAAACAAGTGCAAACTATGTCACATGCTGAATCAGAGCACTCTCTTGCCTCTCTGCATAAGTGCAGAGCTGGGACAAGTGGTCAGGAAAGGCCTGGACTCGGTGCTTGTTTGGCTCTCAGGAATGCTGGCAGCTGTAATGGGAATATCTTCCCTGTGCTTACAGGTTTAGTGGGTGAAACAGCACTGGCACCATTCAAGTGACATAAGGAACACCTTTTTAAAGCATTTTACGCCACGGGAGATAAAGTTGTCTAAGGCAAAATAGGGCAGGTGTAAAGCCTGACTTCTGCAGTCTACTTTTTTGCCTGAGCCTGCAAGCCTGGCTGGCTCCCGTGTCAGAAAATTAAGGTGAAACAGGAGAGACACTGGTCAAACACAGCTGATTTTTAGTCACCAAAGCCAGATGTCCCCATTCGCTTTGTAACAGAGAAATGCCCTGTCATGCCCAACAACTAAAATAAGATTCATCAGCAAGATGAAATTCAACTTACTACACGCCTGAGTGGCCATTAGAAGAGGAGAAGGTGATGGTTGATTGCTGCTTGCAAGTGGGTGCTTAGCAAGGAAGAAATGCTGGTACTCCAAGAGTGGGCAATAATGACAAACATCTGCCTCATTTGCAGTTTCACAGACATGCAGGGCATGTCCTCTGACATCTGCACTCAGAGCCAGGCCGTTCTTTTCATCAAGCTCCTTTGCACCATCTGGATTAGTTGAGAAATAATTTTGCAAGGGAAAAAACAGTGGGGATCAGGGAGGATCATTACTCAGTTCTCTCCAGTGGATAATACCCATCTATGCTGGAAAGGTCACAAAAATTGAAGTATTAAGGGTCTGCTATGATGTGAGACACACAGCCAGGCTTCCTGGTCATCACTTGAAGTTTCACAGTCCTTGCTAGACCTACTGAAATTGAAAACTATTTACAGATATGTGGAAAAAAAGATTGCCTTGGGAATTTTGACTAGTAGTATAGTGGAGTTAAAATGAACTTAGATTGCTTTTCTTTTTCCTTTCATTCTTATTTTTTTCTGAGCCTTACACTCTCTTAGTCATGAAGACTGCTGTTGAGCATTGCACAGGTAACTGCTGCTTCAGAAGTGAACTGAGGCCTCAGCACAGACAGAGGGATTCCTTAATCCAGGGAGGCACCTGAAATAATCCCTTAAATATATGTTTCAGGACCAAAATGTCAAAATTTCAGATGTTTCCCTTAAGTTTAGATTTCTTAAACCAACACACTGAACATCGCGTATTCTGCTTCTTCCACTGCTTTAAGCAGAAGTGGGTTTCAACAGCATAAAGGACTGACATTTTAATGACCTTGCTTTGAGTAGAGGTTGTCAAAATCCAGTCCTTTCTGCAGAGAAAATACAGAGCTCCTGTTCCCCATTATGCACTTTTAAGGGTATTTTCTATGTGATGCTACAGCAGAAATAAACAGATACCTGGTTCCTCCTGTGCTGTTGCAGAGAGCAGGTCACACACAGTGGCTGATCTGAATCAGGTGATTCCTGACTGCATAGGGCTGGGTTGTGTCTCTTGACTCACCCATCACATATTCAGTACAAAAACCAAGTCCATTGCCATTGTTTAGATACATCTGGCAGGTATTTTTGTCAAGAGGTCATGACTTTGACCTTCTGCTCCATAAACAGTGCTTTTAAAGCAAAAACAGAAATCCATTTGCCCTCCAATTTTCGCTTTGGTTTGCTTTGTTTTCCTACATTTATTCCTGTCTTCACCATTGTAATGGTTCTGTTCAAATTATCACTAACTTATTTACTTTCTGTGAGATAAGAATTAGGAGAAAGCAAAGCAGGCACAAACTTAAAAGAATATAATGTTTATTGACAGACCTAAAAGGAAGGAAAAAAAAAAAATCATACCACACCTGCAGAACACTTCTCCTCCCCCCACCTCTCCCCTTTCTCCCACTGTAAAAAGACTACCCTTGAGATTTTTCAGTCTGTTTACCACTTCCATAATAACCTTGTTCAGTTCACTTAGGGAGAGGAGTCTCTCTTGCTCATGCTATGGAGACATCTCCACAAGAAGTTCTCTCATGGCTTCAGTGTCACAGTGAGACAGCTCCCTGGGTTGGTTCTCTGCTCGCATGTGAGAGTCCCTTCCCCCGACTTACAGCTTTTCCCACAACTGTTTTCGAGGGTCCAGTCTTGAGCTACTGGGGTACCATTTTAAGGATGAGCTGTTCAAAAACAAAAGTTCTCTTCACCCATCTCTGGGAGCATCTTCATCTCTAGGAATAGAGGCCCTCCTCCTCCCCTGGGAGAAAAAGGGTCCTCATCATCTTCATCTCTAGGGCTATCTCTGGGAGCATCTCTAGGAACAGAGGTCTTTTCCTTCCGATTTGGAGCAAAAGGGTCCTCATCACTTCCATCTCTCCCTGTTCAAACTTCTCATTAAATTACAGCTGCTTCAGCATTTGCTTATTCCAGCACAGGTGCTTTTGCTCACAAGTACAAGTTGAACGCTCCACCCCCCATCTGTCGTGATATTACAACGGGTACTCTGATATATCATAGTCCATCACCACCATAGCTTTACAACAGAATTTCAGCTTTAAGCATCTCCTCTTCCTCCTCCCTCAGGTTTTCAGCTCTTCTTTCTTTACTTAATGTCTGCAGCACTTACAGCACTAAAAGGGTTAATCTCACCTGGGCCTTGCAGCTGGAATTTCGCTTATCGCTGTTGGTCACATGATCTTTTCCGGACAGCAGTGCAGCTTCAGCTGAATCTTCGGCCGCACCGGGGGTGTGGAGCTGGGCTGTGCCATCTGCACAGAGCAGGACTGTGGGGGGCTGTGGGTGGAACAGGGCCCATCGGCTCCAGGATGGCCATGTACCGGCCCGGCCCTGGCCGAGCAGGTCCCAGCCCAGACCCGGCCCGGACCGAGCAGGGCCCAGGCTGGGCCCACTGAGGCCCACATGGGCCGGGCCCAGTTACCTGTCCCAAGACCAGAAGCAAGAGAGGGCTTCCCGGGGTTTGTCCGTTCTTAAATGTGGACCACAGAGGCAGTCAGAATTTTAAGTGGCTTAAAAAATTGTCAATATTCAAACTAGCCAGTTGATAGGTTCTGTCAGGTCATGGAGGAAGCTGTAAGCACCTCTTTGCAAGAAATCACTTCCAGGGCTATGCTTGCTAACCCATGACAACCATGAACAAGCCTGAGAGCTGCAGGATGTGAATTTTAAGAGTCCATGTTTTAATTTTCAACTTTCAAGGCAGGCTGCATTTCTCTGTACATCTTTCAGTGCTTCATCTCCGCCCAGGGTGGGAGCCGTTCACGAGGCACTGCTCTCCCCGCTCCCCAAGGGCATTAACTCATTGACAGCAGCATTGTAATTACAGAAGGCTGAAAATCGCCCCCCTGGGCTGCCACCCTGTTAGGAAATATCCAGATGCTGTGTGTGGAAATGCCAACGGGGAGCTGCTTAGCCAAACCCGCAGAAATTGGCATAGTACTCTGTTGCTTTGGATCTTTGCTGTGATTCCATGTGAGGGTGAGCAAGGTTGGGAGACTGGAACAAGCTGCCAAATTCTTTCCACACCTCCTAAGCCAAAACTTAGTCTGAGGACTGGCCTGTGTTCCCAGCAGGGTACAAGCATAGAGAGTGCACCGTGCTCTTCACCACAGCAGACTGGGATCTGTCCTGCTCATAAGGGGCTGTGCCAGCACATCCCAGCCTAGCCGCTGGGATTCTGGTCCACTGTACTTAATTGAAATGCAAAATAGCATGATAGGGTTTTTAAATTTTGTTCCATGTCTGAGAATGATATGGGGAGAGCAGGAAGGATGATCCATACCCTGACAGTAAAAGAGTGGAGAAATGTTCTTAAGAACTATTCCCATGTATATTGTGGCATTAAACCTCCACCAGGGAGTGAGCAGAGCACCAAAGACAGGACTCTGTGGTTCCTCTCCTGCCACTGACTCCTTGCAGAGCCACGGGCCACTCAGTTATGTCTCTGTGCTATAAAGATCATCCCCACTCTGGATAGCAGGTGACTACAGCTGTAAATCCAAATGCAGCCATTTCATTGTGATGCTGGTTGTCATCCAGGACACTGCAATGTGAAAGGTGCTGTGGCAGCTGTGATGTATTTTTACGCATATTTTGTCTGGCAAGCAGTAAGTTAGTCCTAAATTAATGGGAGAAACATGAGCAGAATTAGAAATTACAGTAGAGGTGGCACCAAACTTGGGCTAAAACCATGGGAGGTCTCAAGCTAGAACCACCCTGAAGGAGAAGGGATATGTCACACTGCCACTAAAGGAGTGTCACTTAAAGATGTGTACATGATGAACCAAGAGATATGTACTGCTGTGCTGGAGAGTTAAATACCTGAAGTGTTTTCTAGCTAAGTACTTTCTTCAGGATCACAGCTAATTGACATGCCTGTTTTTAGATCTATGGCAACATCTTTTATATCTTCTATGACTCCTTTTAAATCCTAGGAATCCTTTATAGAGCCTTTCATGCAAACAGATATGGCCAGAGTGAGTTTATGCAATATGCTCTGAAATCCAGAAGAGAGATTTTCTATTTTCCTTTTTATGTTTGGGGTTTTTTCCTCTATCTGTATCCCTGCTGTTTAGCAAGAAACGGTAGAGTTTGTCACGTAAAATTAAACCTACTTTTACTTACCAGGCACTGAAACACCAGGGCATTCGGGTATTCTTAGCTAGGGTATTCTTAGCTGTGTTTGGAAATGCACCTAAGATACTAGGTAAACACTGCAAATGAGATGTAAATGGAATCAGAGAAACAGCTGCCACCTCTTTTGCTAGCTGATTAATTTTTTTCTGAGTCACAACAATTACATTTCGGCATGGCACACCCATCTGCAGTAGTTGCCACTGCTGCTTGTTGATGGGCTGGGGGGGCATCTCCCCAGCAGTGAATTTCGATTAATCTCAGCCCGTTTAAAATGCCCTGCAACACTTCCCCTGTCCCCCCGGGAATCCCTCTGGCTGGATGTACCTGCTGCACTCGGGATCGCAACGAGATGAGACAGGGGTGGGCAGATATTTACAGACTGAAGTTCCTGCACCAAATTTCTCCCTATCTCCAGCTTATTTCCCAGCACCATGGGCTCTGCCATGCATTTTTGAGCTTCCACTGTCCTCTAGTGGTGCTTTGTTTGCAAAAGGAAGATGCTCAGAGGACTGGAGGCACCTGTGGAGGCAGGATGAGCTGGGGATGTTCACCTGGAGAAGAGAAGGCTCCGGGGAGACTTTAGAGCCCTTCCAGTGCCTAAAAGTACTCCAAGAGAGCTGGAAAAGGACTTTGAACAAGAGATGGAGTGACAGGAAGGGGGGGAATGGTTTTAAATTGACAGGGGGCAGGGTTAGATGGGATATTGGGTAGAAATTCTTCCCTGTGAGGGTGGGGAGGCCCTGGCACAGGTTGCCCAGAGAAGCTGTGGCTGCCCCATCCCTGGAAGTGTCCAAGGCCAGGCTGGAGTAGCTTGGGATAGCAGAAGGTGTTCCAGTCTAGCAAATGTAAAGCTTGAATGTGTGTCTCTGCCTCTTCTCCAAACCTTCTCTCCTGTAGTGGTTCCCAAGCCATCACTTTGAATATCCATATGTGCACCCCCGTGCAGACACCAGCACATCCACCCTTCCTGCTTTCCCTTCATTTCAGCAGGAGCAGTTATTTGGTTTTTTGACCAGCCTTTATTTTTTGAATTAGCCTGGATGTCAGCAGTAATATTAAGATGAAATTTAATGGGTTTATTTTTTGCCTCACAAAGGGGCTGCCAATGTGTGGGAGGCAGCTGGGTATTCAGCTGAGAGCTTTGCAACTGGGGTGCACAGGAGGAGGGATTGTACTTAAGATGTTGTCTGCGTGTAGCTTGCAAAATGCTTTAGGGCATTAGTGGGAAAAGATGTTTGCAAATATAAAATATTAACCAGCCTTTGTTTTTAATAAACTTGATTACTCCAAGGGAACAAATAACATTTGTTATAATGTGACTGTTTGTCCTATTTCCTGAGTTCATTTTATGAGTATGTCTTATCCCTCACCTGTAATAGGAGACCAGCTGAATATTTTATAAAATCAGTATTTCGGTAATATTCATATTACTGTATCAGTATTCCTACAGATGGTGCAATATATAACAAAATGAATAATTCTCAGAAAGCTATTTATTCAAGAAATCTAAGCCCAAAGTCCACAGAGACTCAGGTGCACACTTACCATTTCTCAGGGGAGTAATCGTATTGGATTCGATGTCAATATTTGCATGAGTGAATGTTAACAAGTTTAAGGCTTTTTTCTTCTCTGATGTCTATTTACATAATATAACAACCTTGAATTAATTGGATGACTGATTCTTTGAAAATCGTCTTTATTTCCTCCTTTGAGGTGCCTGTGGCTGAGCTGTGATTTGGGTTGGTTGGCTGTGATAGCTTAGCTGTGATCTTGCTGATTTGTAATGGGATAAACATACCAACACTTCTAATGAAAATTGTTGTGTGAGAGCGGCTTTTTGCATGGTTTTGGTTGGCTGGGTTTTGTTGTAAAAGCAGACATGGAGAGGAAGGTAAGCCAATCATTTGCCTTGTGTTGAACAAAGGATAAGGTGTTCTTCTCCCATCCTTTATCTGGCTTTCCCAGTGCACAGGCTCTGCAGTGGAGACATTCTCTCCCCATCTAGGCTTTGTATCCTACCTTAAGCCTTTATTATAGAACTTATCCTCTAGCAATAATGAATTTTTTATATTGGCTGTCTTTCTCCGAAATTCCTTTTCTTGAGTACTGGCAAGGAGTGAGATTCAGCAGTGTGACTGGAGGAGACTGGTTTAAGGATACAGTGATCCAAATGCTCATGGCAGTAAAAAAAAGCAGGAGGATATTGACATCATCTGACTTCCAGTACCTGAGGCTGCAGGTTTTTTAACTGCTTTAGGGTGCTCTAAACACAAACTGCTACTGAGCCATCACCTGCCCTGTACCAGTGCTGGCACCTGGGTGCTTGTGTGGGCAGTTCAGTCCAGCCCAGCCAGATGAAAAGCAATTAAAAATTAAAAATAAAATTAAAAAAAAAAAAAACAAAGTAGAAGCACTGGTGTTGTCTTGCACCAGGCAAGAAAAGACACCCAAATCAAGTGTCCTAAATCCCTTTCTGAAATGGCCTGAAGGTCATAGTCAATGTAGGACCAAGACTCCCAACTTTGCATACTCTGAGTTGTATCCAGGTCTGAATTTGGTGAGTGAACTGAGCAAAGTGAAGGCTGTGCGGCCCCTGTTCACTGCCAGTGATGTACCTATTATAGTTAATGATCAAGATCCTGCACTTCAGAGAAAGAGCTTAATTTAGCTCCTCAGACTTATCATCTGGGAGGGCCAATCCTTCTTTATTGTGAAGAGGAGCCTGGAGAGTTTAACCTCAGCAGGCTGCAGCAGTCCTTTTGAACCCCCACTGTGTCTGCATTGCCTCAACTGATGATTAGTTTACTTTTTTGGGTGTCTTTCTACAGTGCACTCCCTATTTGTAATGGAAATTATGTCCTTGGGAACTGCAACAAGTTCTTGCAAGACTGAATACCAGGAATGCAATGGAGATACCCAGCCACAGCACATCAACAGGTACAAGAAAGGAAAAAAACAAGCTGTGCTACTCTGACCATGCTGTTTACCCTCCTGCACTGCTGTTTGCATGTGAATATGAGAGATAATTGTTATGCCCTTCAGCAAATATTGTTCTCGTCAATACTGACAGGTATATCACCTGTGGATTAACAGCACTCATCCTCTCTGGAATGATGTTTTCAGTTCTCACTGGAGAGCCTTCAAAAGGAAGTTCTTTTACCTCTGCAAGCAGCTTCTAAGAAGAGAAAAAGAGCACGAGTTTTGATTTCAAACAAATTAATCTTTGGGTGTAAATCCGCATTTCTGGAAAGGAATCTTGTCGTGAAAGTCCCCAGCTGTACTGCAGAAGCAGTGTCTCCTCTACGAAAATGTAGATCTTTAAAATGTGCAATGGAATCTGACTCACTCGACGAGATGATGACCCCCAGGGGGGTGTCCCCCTGCACTAAGGATTGGTGTCTGTCTGAAGGGTCCATGGTATTTCTTACTTCAGCCTCCAAAATTGTCTTGAACACAAGAAGAAAAACACCCAGATATTTCAGTGTTAAATGCAGACCTGTGTTTTCAGTTTTCTTATTTGCACTTTTCATGCTGCATTTCAAGGAGAATTAAATATGAAATATATCTTGTTATTTAGCCAACACTTTAATGTGCCACCCTTAGCAGCAAAATACTGCTCAGGAGAGTGCTCACCTGCATGTATGTGTGAACTTTCGTCCAATGTCTATAGATGGGGAGGTAGTTTAGGAGGAATAACAGTAATTTCCCTCACAGTTTCATTCCAGTGGTTTATTTCTCCAGCTTATGCCATAAGCTTCTTCAGGGGAATCTGAAGAGCCAGATTTATAAAGAGAATGGATAATTTCATTGCAAAAAGACAAAACTAGCATTATGCATGTTAAGTTAAGGGTAAACAAATCTCATGCTTCAGGGCACAAAATGATTTCCTATTGGGCTCAGGAAAGATGTTTTTCTTCATGTAAAGCATTGTATGGTTGGCTAGACATATTGCTAAGAGGTTTATTTATTCTGTTGCCCTCTGAAGCATCAGTTTAGGAGGCTTCATTTTAGGTTGTGCTAGAGGCAGAATGCCAGACGTTGTTATAATTTTACTTAGCATGGAGAGCCTGCTCTATAAACTTCCTGCTCCAGCAGACCTGTGGTGCCCTGCAGTGGAGTCCATCCAAAGCAGCCCAGGCTCTCCAACCACCTTACCCAGTATCAGTGGGACCAAATGAGGGTAGAGCTGCTACTTCCTTGTACTCAGAAAAAAACCAAGGTAGGATTCATCTAATTTCCATCCTATAATACTTATCTGCTGCTTCCATGGTGCAAGCAGTCACTGTAGAGATGTGATTCTCAGGATGTGCTCTCAGGGCAGTGGAAATCAGCCACTCTCCGGAGTCTGCCTGCCAGTAAAACTGAAATACCCCACAAAAAAAACACATCCCAGGGAAGGAGCAAGCAACGTTGTGAGACAACCTTTCAGCTGAGGGCAGGGAGCCTCCCTGTCTGCATCCTGCCTGCTCTGTGCAGGGAAAGTGCCTGTGGCTGCTGCCCGAGAACACCTCCACACTGCCTGGATCCAGGCTCTGCCCATCCTCCCGTTCCAGCAGTAATTCAGCCTGTTACTTCAGCACAAAGAGCAGCAGACATGAAAGCAACTTTGAAAGTCCCCACAAGAACTGCCTTTGTATTTGATGCCTGGAGTCAGGTTCCCTTAAGGAAATGGAAAGAGAGAGAAATAAGTTCTAACAGCCTTGGTAGATTTTCTTATTAGTGGAAAGCCTATGTAATTTGGTAGAAACAGAAGGAATCCAAATCTGTGAATCCAGTGAAAGCCACAGGAACTTAGGTGTATGCATTTGGGAAATTCACTGACAGGAAAGGGAAGGCTTTCAGTTAAAACATTCCAATACACCATCTGAGCTCAAATTCAGTTAATGTGTTTGTCGTGCTTGTTTTGTAAAGCCACCTCTTCTCTCTGTGACTGTATCTTGCATCTGTAAAATAAGGGTGACAACCACCACTTTTTCTCAATTTAGGATGCAAGCTGCTATGGCCTGGAGCAGGTGCTTTATACGGAGTTTAACACAATATTTAATATAAATAGTCACAGTGCTTTCCAGACAGAAATTATTTTATTGTGAATAAGGCTGAAACATTTTTTTCCCATTTGAAATGTCTGGGGTCGTCTTGTTGTCTGTCATTTCCTCCTCTCTCTAGCCTGACTTATGTTTTTGAAAGCTCTGACAGTTCCATGAGTTAATTGCAACCATCATACTGGGTGCATCTATTTTATAATGAATTAATCTGCTGGGTGAGGGGAGCTCTGTCTGTAGGTCACTGGCATTTTGTTTGGGTGACAGATGACAAATCTGACAGGTGTGTGTGTCTCAGGGTCTGTAATGGTGAGGATCAGTCATGTCAAGTTGTAATTGCATCCTTTGAGATCAAGCCACCCTTCACAAGGGAGCCAGGGAGGTCTCTGCTCACTGGGATCTCATGACTGTGGTTCTGCAGCTCAGCCAAGGCTCTCTCTGCTCTGCCAGCTCAGGGTACAGCTGTGTGACAGCTGCAGCAGGGGACACAGCTCTGAGCTTCTTCAGGTGAAAAACAAACTCAAGCTTCACTGCTGGTTTTCTGTGTACAAGCTGAGGTGGTGATGGGACATCACCCCTTGTAGCCTGGTGGAAAAAATTTCATTTTCCACATCTTCACTACCCCTACAGGAGTCTGCAGGAAGAGATCTGGTTTTTCTGGGCACTGGAGGAAGAAGAGATGAGGTCCTTTGGCATGAGGATGCTGCAGAATGTTTCCTCATGCAGATAATGTCTGGGAGATTTAAGACTGTTTCTAAATGTCTGCCTCATAATTATCCCCGCATTCCATTTTGCTACACAGCAGAATTGGGGTGACTTGGAACTGGAAAAGATTTGGTTTGAGAATGGGAAGTACAACTGCCGGTAACAGGATTTACCTGCTATGAAGGGAGGTGGCCATGAAATAAGATCAACAGCTGCTTTACTGGGAGGCTGCTGGTGGCTGGAAGAGGCGCCTTGCTTGAAGGTTATATGGGTTACCTTTTTTATTTGAAACATATGTATATCCTCTGTTAGGCACTTCTGGTATCATAAAACTACTTTTTTTTTTTAAACAAGGTAAAAAGCTATAATTTCCTGAAATTTAAAACTTCTGAAGAGCAGCAGATTGCAATTTCAGGGGCACCTTGTCCTTAATAGAGACAAATACTGCATCTCCATTGAGAATTGCTCTTCAAATTAGAAATTCAAGCCTTAATCTCTCAATCAAACAGCACTAAATAAAAACAGCATTTAACTTTTGCTGTCACTCTTCCTTGAAATAGAAGATGAAAAGAAGAAACTGTGCTGTTGGAGCCTCCTCTAGAAATTCCACATTACTTTGTCAAAGCCTTTTAATGTTGTAACACAAGCTTCTGAATTGCAAATAGCTGGGCTTAGAAGTAATTAAAGAATTCCTACAATACTCCAACCATATGCAAAAATGTTACTTTTGCACATGCTGCTGAGATAAGGAGGAAATTGGGGGGCAGAAGACAAGGTCATCCTTGGAGGAGTTTTATTATCCCTTGAGGCCAGAACTGGAACATCCTTCAGCACAGTGTGATATAATCACAAATAAAAAATAGTTCCTGTCCAGTGTGGACATTGCCATCCTCACTGACAACGGGACATGGGAGAATTCCAGTTGTCAGGTTATAGGTGGGAAAATGAGGCATGTGGCAAACTCCTGACAAGCGTCTGTAGCAAGAGTCATCCTTTCCTCATGGAATTTACCAGCACGTTAATCACAAGATCTGTTTTGTTGCTTCCGCTTGGGGCACAACTCTTCTGTAAAAAAATGGGTAATATGTAGCCTCCAGAAAATTGGCTTCCAGTATAGAGGATTAAAAGTGTCCATCAGTAGGTGTCTCTATGTAATTGATGTCCAGGAAAACCTTTTAATCACTTGTGGAAACCCATAAATTTACCTCATTTTTATCTCACCTTTCTCTTTGCTCCTAGGCTGGACTCCATAGCAAAACCTGCCAGTCAAAATTCCCACAGCAGCCGCTGTGAGCTCACTGGGGGTCAGGTTTTCCAAGCAGGCCCCTCTCATTTTGAGGCCACACGTTCTGCCTTTACTCATAGTCAGAGCTTAGTAGCTCCTGCTCAGGAAAACACAGTAATGTCTTCTCCACGGTGGTAGAATGAGGCCATAACTGCAGCAGATGTGCCCAGCAGGAAACAACTTCAGTGCATGGAAATATCAGAAACATAGATGAGTAACAGCAGCCCTGGTTAGAGCTCTGCAGCTCCAGCTGCTGCCAAAGTTCCTGCAGCTTTGCCAGAGCAGAGTAAGTTAAATCAGCTCTGACTCGGAGTTTCTTTGTGCCATAAATCAGGGAGGCACTTGGAGACGTGCAGAAGCAAGGGCTGCTGTAAACTTGTCTGCCTTCAGCACAGCTTGGATAGACGAGAAAACTGACATTTTTTCCATTATTATGCAATGCTGTTCTGGATGTTTTTTGCACAGAATTGGTTCTGTATGCAGGAAAAATCAGCTCTGAGATGCAAATGTCTCCCAGTGTAAGAATTTACCTGAAGCAGGAGGGAAACCATTAGGTCAGGAACAAGCCCTGTCTTTTTCTTCTGCCAAATTTTGATGATAAAGGCTTCTTTCAGGAGATGTCAAACTAATTTGACTTCATTTTGCAAACATAAGGAGACTGCTCAGTGTGTGATAGGAGTTGTCTGGAAAATGCTGTTCCAGGAGGATTAGAAAGCATCGAGCAGCCGTGCCAGGTGGCACATTCAGGGGACATTTGCTGCCTGCTAATGTGGAGGGCTTGAGGAGTCCATCCCAGGCATGCAGACGTTTGCAGCTCAGCACTGGGCTCTGTGTGGAAAGCTTGGTTTCTTGTGGGTTTTGGTATTTTTTTCATGTTTCCCTTCAGTTTAAAAAACAATGAACAAAACAAATGGGTTTGAAATACTTATCATGGGATCAGCACTATAAGGAGCAGTACAGGCAGATTTTTAGTAATAAAAGGCTTTCACACAAAGAGTATGACTGATGCCAGGTAAAATCCACTCTCCAGACTTCCAGTCAGGGACAGGGTGAGTTCCCCAAACCCATACATCCAATCAAAATGGGGAACATGCAAATTTATTTACTTTTTTAAGATGTCTTCATGGGTGAAGTCAAACCTCACTGTATTGCTGAGGTGAGAGTCCTTACCTTGGGTCCATCTTTAAGCTCCCTGGAGCAGGACTGGCCTCAGCAGGGACACAGCTTCTGAATTCCTCCTCCAACAAGTGTATTTATTGATTTCTTCTTTTCCTTAACATGATTTTAAAAGAGCCTTCAGGGAAGAAGCTGTTAAATTCTTCCCACTGAAGGAACTCTCTTCTAGTTTGTAACTACCCACAGTAAGAGCTGTTCCTTGTAAGCACAGAGAGCTTAAATTAGTGTGGTCTGGATCCTTCTGGGGTTCGCACATCATCAAAAGCATTTCTTCTGTGCTCTAATTCTTTTTCAGTGTCAGCACCCAGAAGAGATGGCATAGCTGCAGGCCATGTGATGGGCTCCGTGGGCAGACATAGAGCATCTTTTGTTTTGTTACTGGCAAGCAGAATGAAGTTGAGATTTGATTTCCAAAATGGAAAAGTTGATGGCTTGTCTGAAGATTTATGAAACAAAGCACTCCAAAGAAAAATTGAATGGCTCCTTTGGTCATTTCTTCCTGAGTGTTCATTCACTTGACTCTTGCTGTGGTAATCACCCTTGGAAGTGCTCTGTTACCTTCACAGTGTCTTCAGAAATCCTGGTGCTGCTCGTGAGAGCCTTGAGGTGTTTTTGGGGAATGGGAGAGTTGTCCTTGTTTCCCCCCTGTGCCAGCAGCTGCCAAACAAACTTCACACAAAGAGCTTTTACAAGATCAGGAGGAATTCTTTGTCAGTGGCAATGAATTGAAGAAAAACAGTCCCAAAAAGAGCCTTTCATCAGAACTCCCTCTTACTCTGCTGGTTTGGGGCAGAGAAATCAGAGCTTGGATGTTCTGGCTGGAGGCATGGAAATTTATTACATCTGCCATCTACTGTGACTGCAATTTTCTGGGAGTCTGCTGTGTGCTGCAAACAGCTCCATCTTGGTTTTGCTCCAAATGTATTAAAAGAAACCCACTGTGCTTTGTCATTGTATTTACTCCTGCATCTCACAATCTAAAAATAACTTAAGCTGAAAGGATATGAATTTTGTTTGTGCATGGAAAAAAACCCCCAAGAAACGACAGAATGGTTTCAACTACTGTGATTTCAGGGAAACAAGGACGACAATAACTTAGAAAGTTAGTCTGCCTATGTTATCTATGGGTTCAAGAAGTGTTTAAAGCAGTGAAATTTAAAGCCATTTTTTCCATCACTTACACCTAATCAAGTGAAGTCAAAAGCAAGTATAAATCAGTGCAGAACTGTACCAAAGCAAGCAGCTTGAGAAAACAGAAGAAACTGGCAATTATCTCAAAAAGAAAATGGCTTTAGATTTAAATTCAGTAACAGAAGTTGGTGGCAGTCATGGTGGAAAGCCTGTAGTTTTGTTTTAAGCCTCTATTCTTTTTCTTTGCCACTGTAGCAACTCTTTAGGAAGCAATATACTGTAGATGAAGCTTGCTGAACTGGAGAATGGAGTATTCCCCTAGTGTCTCTGAGAAACTGTGGAACAAATTGGACTGAGTATGACAAGCTGCAGAGTGTTATTTTAGTGGCTGCAGATAACTGGATTTCTCCTTCTAGGCATTAAGTGTCACTAGTTCATGTATTAAGAGTCAGATCCTGCTGCTTACCACAGAAGTGAAGGATCTCCAGTGGAGACTCAGCAGTGACTGGGTAAACTTGGAATTTATTGCTGTGCCACCCCGAGCAGGGGCTGCCCCTCAGGGCTCTGGTACCAGCAAACATGGCTGTGTGTAGTCAACCAAAAACTGCATTTATTAAACAAAATTCTCCACTGTTTAGTACAGGTGTGACTTATTTGTACAGATCCATCATGGTGATAGAGGCAAAGGGCCAGATTTTCCATGGTCCTGGAGCAGGACAGTTTGTTGGTGGAGTGATGCTCTGGTGATTAAGTTTCAACTGTGCTGCTTTTTCTCTGCCTGTGTTACAAGTTGTGCAGCTTCTCCAACACTTTATGCGTGCTGGGAAAAGGGGGTGGTTGTGCTTGGGAAGGAGAACATCTGGTGACTGCGGTGAATTAAAGACAGCTGGGCTCTTTTCATGCTTCTGCCATTGATTTCTGGTATGACCTTGAGCAGGGAATTCTACACACTGTTCTAAGCAAGCCTATGGGGAGGCTGCAAGTCAGCTCCAAAACCAGGAGCAAAATAGCTGTGCCAGGGCAATTACCCCTAACTACCCCTGGTTCTTCGAACGTGAGTTGTGTTTTGACATAGCACCATGTGTTGGGCGAAACAGCTTGTGGCACCTTATTAGGCACAAACACAGATTCCCTAAAACTGGTTTTACCATGCTCCACTGCAAAGTGCAGGCATGTCCTTAATCTCTGTGTAGCTCAATCCCAGGTTATTCTGATCATCCTCTGGTTTGTTATGAGGGGAAGTAAAAGGGTGGTTAAGTGTCTCACAAGCAAGGGTGAGGGGGAGTTAACAGAAATACACAGCAAAATGTACCAGAGAACAACTCCCTGCCCCACTGTTTAAACAGGGCTATATATATGTGCCAAGGGACCATACAGGAAGAAACACGGGACATAATGAGCAATACTTTGAAAATGGATTTTAAAAATTCACAGAAAGCCCTATTGGCCATATTTATAACCATGCCATTGGTCTGTTATAGCAGTGACAGTGTTTAAAAGGCAACACATGTTTACTTGTGCTTAATGGTTGCCTCCAGCAATTTACATCTGCTGATGGAAAATGGATAAAGGTGTCTCACAAACACTGGTGACAAAACCCAGCATCCACTTCTTCTTTAGTACCTAAACACATGCAAGATTTTATGAATCGAGAACAGTGTATGCCATTTCCAAATAAAGACTGCACTGAGTGGAGCCAAATTTTTTCTTTATTGCACCTTGAAGTACTATTTCATTAGTGAAGGAAAGAACAAATTTGCTTTTTATCTCTATTGAATTAAACCAGGTACTTTTAAATTATGGGCCTGAAATTACCAACACTTTGGACTTGTGCAGTTTCCCATTAAATGTGCTAATACTGAATTATGTAATGTGTATTATTTCAGGTGGATTAATACATCAAATCTGTCTGCATCCACTTAGTGTCTCTTAAAAGTGCAAATGTATTTGATCTGGGAGAAGTCATACATTTTATGTGTAATGGTGAGATGGCAAAATTTCTCAAATCTTTCACATGCATTTATCTCTCAGAATGAATAAGGTCAAATAGAAGTTACTGCCACATCTCTCACCAAATAACAATTGAGTGCAAAATTAAATATTTGCAACCAGAACCTACCAAAAACTTGGCTCTGTGTGTAGTGTTCAGACAGAACTGTTTGCTCTGCTCTTGAATTTGTTTTTAGGGCAGACTGATGTTTAAAGTTTTTTAGCCACTGGACTGTGAGAATTTGATAGTTAACAGTGCTTGTTCTCTAATTAACTGTCATTTTTGTGATCGCATGCATCAGGAAAAAAAAAGTTAAAAAAAAATTTAAAAAAATTCTAAAATTCAAAGAGGCCTTAATAATATAAAATTTCCTCTGTAAATAATACAGAGAGCTCACACGTAAACAAGAGCTCACCTCCTGGGTGTGCAATAACTCAGGCACAAGCAGGTGGGCCAGTTCCCTTTTTGGGTGATCATCTGGTTTCCCTGAACCACCTTCAAATGTGTCTGTGTCATACAAGACCATGAAGGTACCACAGCCATGGGACCTCTGTGTTGCATCCCATTGTAAATGCACGCTCAGGGAGGGGGGTGGGATGTTAACGCCAGCAACCAGGGGAGCAGCAAAACAGGAATGAGCTTTCCAAAGGTTTATACTTTGCTTGTCATTATTAACTGCTGCTGTTGAAACTTTTAACAGTCACTGTGGAAATTGGATGGACAACAGGGAAAAGCAGCCAGGATCATAATCTTCTGAAGGACGCCATAAAGATGGAACTAAAACTCCTCCTGAATTACCTTCCTCACACATGCACATATTATAATAGAATTAGTAATTCTCATGATTCACTGAAATGACAGTTTCTTGCCCAGCATGATTTAACGGGGTGGTTGTTCCCTGCCAAGGGCTGCCACCTGAAGTACTGGATTTATGAGCTGGCTCAGTAGCTGAAACCCTGTAAGGTCTCATTTTTAAAATCTAAGATCCTTGAATAATCTAGGCTGGCTCTCTCACATTTGAGAGGCGTGGTGGAGAGGTAAAATGAGTTGCATGGAGTAGACCTGCAGAAATGTTTCTGACATCAATATCCTTCCAATAACCAGTACAGCCATTACTGATAACAAGGTATCAGGAAACTGTATTATTTTTCATTTCTGTCCATAAGAATTTAATCAAAAAGCCACTGGAACTTATTTCTTTTCTCTGAAGGACTTCCACCAGGTGCTGTTAGCCCAGCTTTATCTCCTGAAGGTCTGTTACAGTATTAAAAAAGACTGATGAGAAGAGGGAATTTTCCTACTAAAATGAGAATAAATCATCATTTTTCATTCTGTAAGACCTGTTCATACAAATGGGACACTGCTTCCACACAAAGACAAATCACTCTGTGTTACTGCTTTAGTCACTGAGTCCAAATTACCTCTGGAAGGGCAGGTCCCACCCTCCAGGTCCTCCTTCAGCCAAGCTCACAAGCTCAATGAGCCAGATGGAGAAGAGTAATTTGCTTTTTGCTGCTGCAGAACACTAATGGCTGTTAATGGAATGAGCAGTGGGTCTTGTCTCTTGCTCTGCTTGGCTTGAAGGAATGAGTCTGAGCAAAAGCAACGTCAGACCAGTGCCAGGTGATGAGTCTGAGTACGAGCAGCCTCAGATGAGTCCCAGGTGACACAAAGGCTCCTGCTCTCCTTAGGAATGATGAAATCTGGAGGGGCAGTGGCTTTAACACAGAAGGGAGTTACAGAGTGCGGTGGGTCTGCCATCACTTGCTGTGTAGCCCTGCACAGACATTGCCACGCACAGTCCTCTTCCTTCATTATTTTTCCCTGTAACATCCCCTTCCTCCTCACGACTAGGTGCTGCAAATGGTTATTAATATTTATAAACTGCTTTGTTGTTTTCTGGTGGGGCAGCTGGATTCCAGCTCAGCAGTCACCCGTGACTGTCTCCGTGCCGTCCTTAATTAGTGTTACCCAGCTATACCCTGGATCTCCCCATTACCATGGCAACGTTATTTAATTGCAGAGTCAACTGGTCCCTCTCACAGAGTATGGCCTGGCTCCTTTGTGTATTCTGCTCTCAGTGCTATCACGGGTAATTTCATGTTTTATTCTACATCAGTAATAATTATAATTTCAAATTATGAAACAAAAAAGTACTGAGAGAAAGGAAAATAAGAATAATTAGCTCCTTGTCAATGTTAGGGATAAAAACTGGGCTTTAAAATAGTAAAATAGCACAAGTGGGTTGTAATTCCTGGTGCCTAAGAGATGTCACAGGGGGGTACAATTCTAAAGAAATACAAACAAGAGGCTTTGAGACTCCATAAATTTAATGGAAAAGTCCCATTAGTTTCAATGGGAGAAAGAAAATGACTGTGTGTCAGAATATTACTAAATTAAAATTAATTTGGGCTAGAGCATTACCTGTGTCTGTTGCTGACCTTGGCTGTGGGGAAGCATTGCATTTTGCAGTACCATAAGATAATTTTTTCAGTAGCATCCACCTTGCACATAGTTAGCTTTCCTCTTCTTCTGGCAGGAAAAATGTCACAAGGATTATTTTAATGTCATTTTTCCTTTCTGGAGATATGAAGTTTTTGAAGCAGTATTTTATAAGTTGTTTTTTCTTGCTTTGGATCAGAATCAGCCACCCCAGTTAGGCATAAATGCACATGCAGGGGAACATTGCAGGCAGATTCAGCCTGGGACAGAGTCAAAAAGGGAATTTCAGCTCAAATGGTTTAAATCTGGCAAAGTTACTAGCAACAGAAAATGGCCTTGTAATAAAGAGTCTGACCTGCCTAAGGTGGATATTTTACATATCCAAATAACAAGATAGGCATTGTTGTTATTGCTATTGGATGTGCTGATGCAGACTTGCAGTGGGAGTTGACAGAAGAGTTTTTTTCCCACTCTGTACCAAACCTTCTGAAATCTCATTGGCTCCACCAAAGGAGAGGAAAAGAAGAAAACTCTTCCCCAGTATTTGTGGTATATTTAAAGAGTTATTTTCCTTTCTTTGTACCTATCTCAGGACTGTCTTCTCTTCAGACAATGCCAGTTCTTCTGCCTGTCCTGATCTTCTGTCCAGAACACGTGTTATTTCAGATAGAGTGGGAGTTCTCCTAATTAAAGTAGCTATTTGATTTGAACTCACATCCAGTTGAAACCCAACCAATTTGCCCAGGGAAACTAGAATTGCAGGAAAACACTGAGTTTGTCCCTACTCCTAATTTCTTATTTTTCCTCCCCTCCCTTCCATAGTATTTTAATCAGACCCCAATTTGACCCAATATAATACAGCAGGAACATGTGCAGCACCTTGTTCTGCAGTTCCCCATACGAGGGAAGGAAAGCTCGTGCCAATTGCAGATCCTATTATAGCCAAGCAAGGTTGCTCCATTACTGCATTTGAAGCCATAATTAAATTTGCTAACTGTGAAGAGGTGCCATACCTGACATTTCTTTGGAACATGGGACATCTGTTTAGTGCTAATGCTAACATGGCTTTGAGAGGAAACATCAAAACTTCCATCAGTTTCTGCTGTTTCATTTCTTCATTTAAAAAAATAAATTCTAATTCATATCTCCTTGGTTTCAGTCTGGCACTTCTGGAGGCATTTCTAGTGCAGACACCCACTCCACCAGTTGCTGTCCAAGCAAATGCCCTGCTATGAGAGTTGCCCCTTGGCATTTCAGCAACCAGGTCCTTTATGTGGGAGATGAAGCTCTGTTCTTTGATGCTCAGTTCTAACATAATTTAAAACAGATTTAATACATGTATCTGTCTTCACATTTTCTTCTTCACAAGCCTTCTACTTCCCTTGCAGTGGTTCAGAGCTGAAATGACTCACTCTTAAAATGGTAACACCATTTGCTAAATGGAATGTCAAAACACATAGGGAGTTGGATGCACTCTCATGGTATAATTTTACCCCAATGAGTTAATGTTTTTATGAGTTAATGTTCTTATTGTTAATATACAGTGTGGTTATAAAAAGTGAAAACAGAGCAAGTCTGTGTAGGAGGGAGGAAAAAAGCAGCAAGGTTCAGGTAACATGCCTCTGGAGATTCAATTGGAGACAGGATGATGGATTCAGCTGTTCATTCCCAAAATACATAATGGCTGTAAGAACAGGCATTGAAAATATTAAAAATTAAAACACAGATTTCCTTTATTATCTTCAAATGGCAGTTGAGAAATTGGTGAGGTTTAAGGTTGCCGAGTGCACGTGTTATGATCTGGCCTGTGTGAACGCCATTGGCTGGCATCAAAAGGGAATGTAATTATACTTCTAATCAGAAATTCATGTTTCATAATCACATCATACTTCCAAATGCATTTTTCCTTTTAAGAGTTTTAGAGAGAAAAAGAGAGACAACCCAAGAGAATGCTCCGCAGATATGTTTATAACTATTTCCACACATGCATTTGGTTGGCAGCCGCTGAAGGGGAAACAAAAGTGTCTGGTGGTGTGGAGCACCTGCCTGTAAACCAGGATTTCCTGGTTCTCTTCTCACCTGTCCCTCAATGAATGAGTCCACAGACAAACCAGGTAACACCTTGGGTCTTTTTACTGGTCAACCAGAAATTCTAGTTAATCACCAGTGTCTGAGTAGTTAAATAATAACAGTCTCTAAAATCACAGCAAATGCTTCACAATTCTTTACAGTATTAGAAATACTTGGGGACTACAATGAACAGACACATGGCACATCACAGGTGAATTACTGAGTGCTATTCTGAATGAGGTCTGGAAGGGGTTCATTGAGTTTAGAGTGGATCTTTTGCCCTGTCCTGTTTCAAGAGGTTGTAATAAATGGTTAAAAAGTTCTTTTTTTTTTTGGTTGAGAAGAAGTTAAAAGTTGCTTGTTACAGGAGTGGGGTATGCAGTTAATGAGTTAATTGTTACTGTGATTGTACGGGTGTAATGTTGCCATGTGCCCACTAGATGGGGACACCAATGGGGGAAAGTAGTGGGTCCACAGGAACGAGGGGAATGCTCTAGAATGTTCTCAAGACAACCCAATAATCATGATGTAAACATTTTGAAGGATTATTGATCAAGGGGCCAACCAATCATGCGACGCCCCAGAGACTGACAGAATTGAACACCAATGAGGACCCTAGCAACGAGCCATCAGAGGAGGATCTGAGCTGCACCAATCACAGCATCAAAAGAGACTCTAAGAACTGCTCCGGGGCTCAGCCCCTGGTCTTCCTGAGGAACCTGAGTCCAAGGGAATCCCTGTGCGACACACAGTTTGGTTTTTCTGGGTTGTCGAGTGGGATTTGGGCTTACCTCGAGTCTCTGCTCCTGGTTTTCTTTTTAATAAACGAGTAGACTTTTATTCCACCCAAAAGGTCCGAGCCTCGTTTATAACAGTTTTCTGGGGACTCGTCCAGGATAAGCCACGCCCCCTGGGCGGTCCTGGAGAAGGACGAGTCCAGGGAAGATGCGTCCAGCAGAATTTTTGCCGCCTGGACTCTGGATTTCTTCGCGACCGTCGGGAGGACTGTCAGCTGTCCCGAGAGAATATCAGGGGCCCAACAACCCAGAGGATTCCCCTCTAAGGAGCGGGACTCGCTGTCAGGTTGGTGTTGTGAGTGGGGTCGAGGCATTAGGGGGTACGAGTGTGCGTGTAGTGGCGACTGAGTGAGACGGGGGCTGCATAGAGCGGACTCCCGAAGCGAGTGAGGAGTACCGCGGTTCCAGTCCTCCACGAGGAGCCCAGCCGGGAAAGGAGGGAAGCGAGTGAAAAACGTGTGAGTGCTGTACCCCTAGGGACCCTTAAAGGTGGGAGACGGAGGAGTACCCTACTTCTAGCCGCCCCGTGCAGGCTCCAGTTAGAAGTGGCTTGGTCATCGCCAGATTGGGGGTGGAATCGCTAGGAGTCCCAGACAGGGAAGTAGCGATTCCATCAGCCAGGATCACCTGGGAGGAGGGGGTTCCTTAGGGCAGACCCCAGAGAGTCTGTGCCTAGGGAACTAGGACCCTTGTGGGCTGGAAGGAAGACTCTTAACTGGAGATTTTCAAAGTTAAGGGGACTTTCATTGACCTCCATTCCGTAGGGAAGAAATTTTTGGTGTCACGGCCATTTTAAGATCTGGGCTGTACAGCAGAAGTGTCTAGTGGCGTCTGGTGGGCACCATCTTAATTTTTGAGACCGCCATTCCATAGGGAAGAAATTTTTGGTGTCGCAGCCATTTTAAGATCTGGGTTGTAGAGGAGAAGTGTCTAGTGGCGTCTGGCGGGCGCCATCTTAATTTTTGAGGAAACTCCCCGGAGGAGGGAGGGTCCCTCACTCCAGCGAGGGGTGGAGTCTGTAATTGGGTCCCAGAAGGGGAAAGGGCCGAAAGGGCCTGATAGGGTTCATCCGGTTTCCGGTTGGGTCACCATTTAGGTTGTAGTTTCTGAGGTTTCCTGTTGGATTTCCCACGGGCAGCCATTTAATTCCCACAGTTAAGAAATTTTCCCACGAGTAGTTGTATTATGATTATTACAGTTACTGCTTTTAAAAAAACCCTTGTTTAAAAATTAAAAGTTACTGTTATTTTCCCGTGACCTTCACTCCTTTTATCAGAACCTTACCTGTTCTCTCTTAGCTTTGCCTGGTTTCCTAGAACTTGTGGTAGCTCGCCTTGGTTTTGTTGGTTCATTCAAATACGATTATTTGTTAGGTAGATGTTCATAAGTTTGTGAGTTGTGTGTACTAAATTTTGTTGGTAATGAGGTAATTTTAGGAGAGGTTTTTCGGATTAGCAACCAAGAGTTCTCCTTAGCTGGGTACCAACTTTTGTTTGAGCTTCACAGTAGTGTGGCTCACTTAGTGGGTATTTAAGAAGTAGTGATCATTGAGTTTCCTGGTTGAGGAGCCTAATATAGATTAAAGCTAATTCCTTTCTGAAGCAGGGACTATCTACTGCCATAAGTTTGTAAGAGAGAGAGAAAAAGAAAGGGTTTTATTTATAGTTCGTTTTATTCTGATTTAAGTAATAATTAATTTAAAGAACTCTGTTGACACTTAGGTACACTCTATAAACATTACCAAAAATCATGGGCCAGTGTGCGGGAAAGAATAAAAGGACAAAGAAAGACAAAACCGAATTAAAAGACAGTCCTCCCGAAAGCCCATTGGGAGAAATGCTCGAAAATTTGGATTTGAATGAAAATTTAAAGAAATTGGACAAAATTAAAATGATCAGTTATAGTATTGAGATCTGGTCAAAGGAAGTGATTCAGGAAGGGCCTGTCTATTGGCCCTGGTACGGATCCAAAGAAAAGTGGATGTGCAGAGCTTTAAACAGACGCGTTAATTTAAAGGAGACCCAAAATGAGGAAGAAATCTTACACGCAGCCTGCTGGCTTGAAAATGAGATCTGGGACAAGAAAGTAAGAGTGTACAAAGTATCAAAAGAGAAGGAAGTGGATAAGAAAGAAGCACAGGAAGTAGGAGAGAAAAGTAATTCAAAAGGGTGGGACCCTCTTGATTGTCTTCCACCCCCTTCACCACCTACTCTACCCATAGCTCACCCTCCTACTCCTCCGGTACTTCCCCCTACTTAGCCAATACCTCTCCCACCACCTCCACTACCTGCCCCAACCTCCTCCGCTGCACCCTATTCCATCACCTGAGACTCCATCTGCTTCCCCTACACCTGTGCCAATTTCTCCTGTACATCAACCTTGTATCCCGAATGTCCCAACCATACCACAGAACCTTCCTATGCCTCTCCTTATCCCTCCTACATTTCAAAGTACACCCCTTAGTTTCTCCCTGATACACAATGTCTCTGCTGAAGGAAGTATAGTGCAAGGTTGCAGCTGTGGGGGGGAAAAGGAATCAGAGATGAAAAAGGACTCAGATGAGATGGTAAGACACCATGGTTACAATACTAGGTTTCAAACCCAGAAATGTGTGCCTCAAGGAGAGACAGTGGACCAATTATTCCCCTTGAGAGAAGTGCCCATGGGAGGTGCTAGAGGGGGAATTGGGTTTGTTAATGCGCCGTTGATGGCTTCTGAGGTGAGGAATTTTAAGAAGGAGTTAAAAGGTTTACTGAAGGATCCACTAGGTATATCTAATCAGGTTGACCAGTTCTTGGGTCGTAGCATTCATACATGGGAAGAGTTGAATTCTATCATGGGTATACTTTTCTCCCCAGAAGAAATCCAACTAATTAGGGCAGCTGGCATGCGGATCTGGGAGCGAGAGAATAGGAATGGACCCCGGGGGGAGGAGAAAATGCCGCATGTGCATCCAGACTGGGACCTAAATGATGAACTAGAAAGAAGAAATATGAGAGATTATAGGGCGCTCATAGTAAAAGGTATACTAGAGTCTGTGCCCAGGACAAACAATGCGAGGCTGGCTTTTGACAGCCAGCAGGAAAAGGACGAGACCCCGAGTGCATGGTTGGAAAGGTTAAAAAGGAATTTTCAATTATATTCTGTGTGGATCCAGATAGCCCGGAAGGGCAAGTATTCGTGAAGATCCAGTTTGTTACCAAGGCATGGACAGATATTAGAAGAAAATTAGAGAAGATAGATGACTGGCAGGAAAACAGCCTGAACGAATTGTTGAGGGAGGCGCAGAAGGTATACTTGAGAAGAGAGGAGGAGAAGACAAAAACTGAAGCGAAGATCATGATAGCGATAGCTAGAGAAAGCACTGGAGTTGGAAGGGGAGAGTCAAAAGGAGATGGGGAGGAGAAGGAAAAGATATACAGGCAGAGAAAACAGAACTGGGTCAAAATCATATGCTATTGTTGTGGTGAAGGGGGACATACAAAGAGATACTGTAAGAAAAGAAGTTTGGATGAGGCAATTGCTAGGGAACAAGATACATTGGAAAAGATTTTAAAGGGAAATGGTTAGGGGTGTCAGGGGCTCTTTGCTCTGGGGGGAGGTTTTGAAAATCACACAGAGCCCTTGGTAAATCTGGAAGTTGGCCCCCAGAGTGAAGAATATGAGTTTCTTGTTGATACTGGAGCAGACAGATTGCGTATATCAAAGCTTCCAGAAGGTTGTAAGTTAAGTGATAGAAAATGTAAGGTTAAGGGAGCTAAGAATGACCCATTTGATGTGGCCATGATTGAACAGGTACAAGTTAAAGGTAATTCCTGAGAAAGTTGTGTAGATTTGTTAAATATGCCAAAATTGGGATGCAATTTACTAGGCCGGGACCTGCAATTACAGCTGGGAATAGGGGTAGTCCCCGAGGAAGGTAGAATGGTGGCTAAAATGATGGTGTTAACAAAAGACGATGAGGAGACTATTAATTCCGACGTTGGGCCGAAGGAGGAGGGCATGGATTGTTAGACATCCCACCCATTGAAATAAAAGATGAAGCTGAACATACTACCCATAAGGGTTACACAATACCATATATCAGCTGAAGGAAAACAGGGACTGACCCCTGTAATTAAGGAATTAATTCTAGACTGTATACTTGAGCCATGCATGTCCCCCCACAACACTCCAATTTTGCCAGTTAAGAAGCCAGACGGGACCTACTGCCTGGTACAAGATTTGAGGGAGGTGAACAAACAAACCATTGCATGTTATCCAGCTGTCACTAACCCATATACCTTATTAAATAAAATATCATCACGACATGCATGGTTCAGTGTAATCAATCTAAAAGATGCTTTTTGGGCGTGCCCACTTGAGAAAGAGAGCAGATGATGGTTCGCCTTTGAATGGCATGATGAGACTACAGGAAGGAAACAACAACTACAATGGACCTGGTTGCCTCAGGGATTCATGGAATCCCCAAATTTATTTGGTCAGGCTTTAGAAGAATTGATGCGAGAATTTTTACTGGCTGGACAAGTACAAATATTGCAGTATGTGGATGATTTGTTGGCCTCAGGGGAACGAAAAGAAGAGGTCCAGGAAACAACGATTAAATTACTAAATTTTCTGGGAGAAAAGGGTTTGAAAGTGTCAAAAAGGAAGTTGCAATTTGTGGAATTGGAGGTGAAGTATTTGGGTCATTTAATTGGGCATGGATACAAGAAGTTAGATTCGAGTAGAATACAGGGAATATTGTCATTGCCAGCACCAAAAACAAAAACTGATGTGATAAAATTGTTAGGGTTGATCGGGTACTGTAAACTATGGATAGAGGGACATACCAAGCTAGTAAAATTCTTGTATGACAAATTAGTAGAGCAAGAACCCTTAACCTGGAATGAGGAAGATAATAAAAGGTTGGAATAATTGAAAGAGAAACTGGTAACTGCTCCAGTGTTGAGTTTGCCCAATTTAGACAGATTATATGAATTATTTGTGAATGTTGAAGAAGGAGTGGCCTATGGAGTGCTTGTACAGGAATGTTGTGTGGAGTAAAGAAACCTATTGCTTATGTGTCAAGGTTATTAGACCCAGTGGTAAGGGGATGGCCAACCTGTCTCCAGGCCGTGGCAGCCACGGTAACTCTGGTGGAGGAGGGATATAAGTTGACTTTTGGTAAGAAGATTAGAGTGTACACTCCATATGATTTTAAAACCATATTAAGTAAAAAGGCTAGCCAATGCATCTCCGACAGCAGGCTTTTAAAATATGAATTGATCCTGAACAATATGGAAAATTTAGAGTTAACTACAACCCGAGCAATAAACCCTGCCCAATTTTTATATGGAGAACCAGATGGAGAACTTGAGCATATCTGCATCGAAACCATTGACTTACAAACTAAAGTAAGGGAGGACTTATTGGAACACCCCTTACCAGAGGGAAAGATCCTTTTTGTGGACGGTTCGTCTAGAGTAGTAGCAGGAAAACGGGTTTCGGGGTATGCGGTGATAAATAAAAAGGACATGACCATTATAGAAAAAGGGAGACTTTCAGGACAATGGTCGGCGCAGTGCTGTGAACTCTATGCTTTATTACGAGGACTACTGTGGCTTAATTATCTGAAAGGAACTATTTATACTGACTCGAAATATGCATACGGAGTGGTACACACTTTCGGTAAAATCTGGACGGAGAGAGAATTTGTAAATTCAAAAGGAAAAACGTTAGTGCATGAGAATTTAATCAAGGAGGTACTTGAAGCTTTAAGAGGTCCGGTGGAGATAGCCGTAGTGCATGTAAGAGGACATCAAAGAGGAGACTCCCTGGAGATAAAAGGAAATAACTTGGCCGACCAGATAGCGAAGAAAGCAGCCTTAGGAGATGAAGGAACCATCCTACATATAACGAGTTTGAGAGACAAGGGCAAGGATGGAGAGATCTCACACATTAGAGAGAGCTAGAAGAATTCCAGAAGCATGGGGCAGTCAAAAATGAGAAGGGTGAGTGGACGATGCCAGATGGGAGACAAGTATTAAACAAGGCCCTAGCTAGAGAAGTGTTAGAAGAGTTACACGCCTCAACACATTGGGGGACGCAAGCATTGTGTGACCACTTTCTGAGGACATATGTGTGTATTGGAATTTTTACAATTTCAAAAGTGGTGACACGAGACTGTATAACTTGTCAGTGAGTGAATAGAAAAGTGATGCGGAAAATGCCTCTTGGGGGAAGGGAATTAGCAAGAAGACCCTTTCAGAGTATTAAAGTTGATTTCACCAAGTTGCCCCAGGTGCAAAGATTTAAATATCTGCTAGTCATAGTCGACCACCTAACCCATTGGGTGGAGGCTTATCCTACAACAAGAACAACAGCTGAAGTAGTTGGGAAGATTCTGTTAGAGCAGATAATACCTCGGTATGGTATACTACACACTATAGACTCAGATAGAGGTCCTCATTTTACAGCCTAAGTGTTACAACTGCTAGTTGAGGCCCTAAACATCACATGGAAATTACACACTCCATGGAGACCACAAAGCTCCGGAAGGGTGGAAAGTAAATCAAACACTGAAAGTAGCCCTTACAAAGTTAGTAGAAGAGACTAAAATGAACTGGTTAAAATGTCTTCCCCTGGCCCTAATGAGGATCCGAACAAAACCTAGAGCAGACATAGGGGTTTCCCCCTATGAAATGATGTTTTGGACTACCTTTTCTAACTACTCCGGGCTATCTTGGAACTTATGAAGAGAGAGAACAGAGTGTAAAGAAATATATACAGACTGTCGCAAATACTCTCAAAGAACTGAGAGAAAAGGGGTATCTCCCCCAAACTATGCCCATTGATTTCGACATTCATAAATTCCAGCCTGGTGATTGGGTATTAATTAGAACCTGGAAGGATCAGCCATTGACCCCGAAATGGGAAGGTCCTTTTCAAATTTTGCTGACCACAGCAACAGCAATGAGGACCCAAGAGAAAGGATGGACTCATGTCTCCAGGGTGAAAGGACCTGTACAAGCCCCAACCGAGTGGACAGTAGTTAACCCAACCAACACCAAGCTGACACTGAAGAAGAAGCCATGAAAGGACAGATAAAGATGGAGTTTTTAAGATGATTTGAACTTTATTAACTGTTTTGGTGATATTACAAGTCTTAAGAATTAGAAGTCGTTTATTCATTGAAATACCTAGTGTTACTTATTAATATTTAAAGTTTAAAATAGTTATTTATTGAAAAATTTAAAAGAACCTTTTCTAATTTTTGATGTGTCTCATTACAGATCCAAAGAACTCTGAAGGAATAGAGTATCCTCCCATGCACCTAGCAAATCAGACCCTAAAAAGGAAGGAAAATAAGTTGACACAAAAGGGAGAGTATCACCGCAGCAAGCGGGTAACAGTAACCAATGGGTAAGAATATTGAGAGGGGGCAAGACCGGATCAGGATACACTCTTGCCACAGATAGGAAGTCGTGGATCCTCTAACAGGGATTAGAGGGGAGACATGGGTGGGAGAGTGCCCTGTACCGGACCCCCACTAATATGGGTTCTCCTCATGATCAACATCCAAGCGGGAGGAGCACCATCCTGCGATAAATGTTACCACCCCTTGTATGCGGGAGACTCTCGGACGGCCATCCTAAGAACCCATTCGAATCCGAGCCCTAATTGTGCCAGCTTTTTAGAACTGCAAACCTGCATAGAGGATGGCCGAACCTATTGGTTTTTGAAAATGTAGGGAGTTGTAAACAAAAATTGCTGGGGGAATGCCCTATGAAAGAGAAATGTATCTGCTCTGAGAAAGACCCGGCAAAGCAGAAAGCAGAAGCAGGGAACTGGGAGCCAGACTTGATTAGAGAAAAAGAGGTAGAAGGGGTAATCAAAAAGGGACCTGAGATCAGAATGATGGGAGGAAAGAACTTGTTCCTAGATCTAGTTGAGAAAAGTCATGAATGGAATATAACTGATTGCTGGATTTGTGGAGATACCCGGATGGCACAGGTTTGGCCTTGGGAGGGGATTGCTTTGACCCCACAGGAGATCCTAAAGATAAGGGAGAAGGAATCACCAGGACCAGATGAGAGGGAGGAAGAAGAAGCGTGGAGCTTGAGGTCAGGAGTCACTGGAGAAGAATGTCTGTGGAGGAGAGGTCCTAAATACACAGCATATGTGGGTGAGCTTCCCTGTAAAAGGTATTTTATAACAAATAGTACACATCAGTGGTGGATCCCTAAGGCTAAGGATTTATATTGGGCAAGAAAACAAAAACAAGGGTGTACATATGTAGAACGAGAAAAGTTATATAAACGTTTTACCAGGGAACCTAACCCCTTCCAAGATGAATCAAAGATCTCAAAATTTTGAAGTAAGATTGGCATAAACAATGTAAAATTTCACAATTATTGGCGAGCACCAAAAGGACTCTTCTGGTTATGTGGTGTCTTGGTTTCAAAGACAGGTGTCTGCTAAAGAAGGCAGGAGCCTCCCTTGGAATGGCAGATGCGACCCCCCTTCCCTCCAAGTTATTATAATTTTGAAATCAAGGGGCTTTTAGGCAAAGATGTGGGAAATAGGAATAACAGTTCTTTACTATATATATTTATATGCGTATAACAAGTCAAACAAACAACAATAACTATGGCAGTAACAGCAAACAATCACAAACCCAGTGCCAGCCTTCTCGGCTGTCAGGCCCTTTCCCCTCGGGTGCAGTTCCGCTCGCAGCCGGCAGGGGCGCTGGCGGCTCCCGGTGAGCAGGGCAGGTGCGATGGTTCCCCCGCGGCTGCAGGGGGCGCTCCAGAGCGAGCTCGGGGAGCACGCGGCACCGGTGCCCCGGGATCCCGGGAGGGATGGAACAAAGGCTTCACAAACCGCTGGGCAGCCGATCCCGGTGTCCAGCCGGACCCTCAGGAACGGCAGGCTGGAATGGCAGGGATGAGCACAAATCCCGGATGGCAGATGAGGTGTATCCAAAAGGGAAACCCCCCCGGAGGTCTGGGCAGGCAGGGCGAGCACAGCTACAACATAGCGAAGGCTCGAAGCAATGGTAGGGCAGGGCGGCCACGGCCCGGCTCCGAGCGCGGCAGGGAAAGCGGCTTGGGATCCCAGGCTTTTCTTCAGCAGAAAGAAAAGTGGCCGAAGAAAAAACCAGCTTCCCTCTCTGTCCGAATGCCGAGACCAACTGCCCCCACACACTCAGGTGAAAACAAAAGAGTAGCCAGATGCGCCCCTCTCTGTAGCCAGCTCTTTTGTTTTTCTTAAGTACCCAGCCATTTGCTTCCCTAGCAACATGTATGGGCAAAATTCCTTTAACAGAAGAAAAACCAGGAGAGCTCCTAAAACCCCAGCATGTGGGAAGATGGCCTACGTTATGCTCCAAAAAGACTGGGCTGGAAGCTGTACCCTAGGCATAATCAGACCCTCCTTTTTCCTACTTCCACAAATCGAGGGACAAAATCTTGGGTTTCCTCTGTATGACGAGTTGGTCCGAAAGAAAAGAAACATCCAGATAGGGGGAACCCAGAAGTGGGGGGAGGATGAGTGGCCACCTGAGTGGATCATAGCCACCTATGGTCCTGCAACTTGGGCCCAGGATGGATCATGGGGGTACAGGACTCCAGTATATATGTTGAACAGAATTACCCATCTCCAAGCACTGGGTGGAAATAATATCTAATCAATCCACCCTAGCTCTGGATTTGTCTTCTGCGCAATCTAGACAAATGAGAACTATGATATAACAAAAGAGGCTGGCACTGGACTATCTGCTAGCAGAGGAAGGTGGTGTATGTGGGAAGTTTAATTCATCAGAGTGCTGTGTAGAAATTGATGACCACAGTGAAGCTATCAAGAATATAACTACTAACATCAGAAGATTGGCCCATGTTCCCGTACAAAGGTGGACCCCGCTGTTTAAGTCTAACTGGTGGGACAACCTACTAACCAGAGAGTGGTGGAAGAAGGCATTGGTAATTGCTGGACTCTCATTTGCCAGTTTGATATTCCTGCCGTGTTTAATCCCCTGTTTTGTTAGACTTATGACCTCTGTCGTGCAGAATATGCCCCTCATTCAGGAGTTACAGACACAAAACCGGGAGAAAATTGAAAGAATTAGAGTGCTGCAGGCAGATGAACTGGAAGAGGATCAAGAAGAAGAGAAAGCCCCTGGAGCGGTGGGAGAAATTTACGAGAAATACCGAAGACTACGAAAGATTGATAGGGTTTATGAGGACACTGATTAATGGAAAAATTGTTAAGCTGTAAGTTGGTTGATGTGGGCAAAGACCCTATCAAAGTTTTAGAGGGGAGAGTTGTAATAAATGGTTAAAAAGTTCTCTTTTTTTGGTTGAGAAGAAGTTAAAAGTTGCTTGTTAGAGGAGTGGGGGTATGCAGTTAATGAGTTAATTGTTACTGCGATTGTACGGGCGTAATGTTGCCATGTGCCCACTAGATGGGGACACCAATGGGGGAAAGTAGTGGGTCTACAGGAACAAGGGGAATGCTCTAGAATGTTCTCAAGACAACCCAATAATCATGATGTAAACATTTTGAAGGATTATTGATCAAGGGGCCAACCAATCACGCGACGCCCCAGAGACTGACAGAATTGAACACCAATGAGGACCCTAGCAACGAGCCATCAGAGGAGCATCTGAGCTGCACCAATCACAGCATCAAAAGAGACTCTAAGAACTGCTCCGGGGCTCAGCCCCTGGTCTTCCTGAGGAACCTGAGTCCAAGGGAATCCCTGTGCGACACACAGTTTGGTTTTTCTGGGTTGTCGAGTGGGACTTGGGCTTACCTCGAGTCTCCGCTCCTGGTTTTCTTTTTAATAAACGAGCAGACTTTTATTCCACCCAAAAGGTCCAAGCCTCATTTATAACAAGGTGGCTTTACCAACACTCACCTGTGTCAGGTCATGGTCATCCAAATCAAACCGAAGTTTTCTCTCTGCCTCTGGGAAAAGCTGTGCAAAGCTTCAGAAAACTCCAAATAGCTCAAATGAATAATAATTTATTTTGATTACACTAGCCCTTGCACAGATTTCTCTGAACGCTGGCTCCAGGATATAATTATACTTACATATAACCTGCTTCAAAGAGTCTTTGGAGCTGGGTACGTAATTCAGTTACATTGTTGGTAAGACAATAGATCCAGGTCTGTGCTTCCCTTTGCTCATTTCACAAATTCTGTTGGGTTCTTTTTCCTTAGACCAAGAAAAAGAACACACCTCAGTAAAGAGACTTGTACAAATAGAATTGGATATGAGTTTTATACAAGGACATCTTCTGGACCAGTGAAGTGCAGCTGATGCTCTTAGAGCTTAAGAGGGCACTTTCAGGTAAGCAGTGTTTCTCTGCCAGGCCATCCGCTCTTCCTTGAAGGACTCTTAACAAATTCTTGATATAGAGATGATGCTTAGTTTAAAGTAGTTTAACTCATCCTCATTACCACCATCTCAAAATCAGTCATGTAGCAGTTCTGGACTCTTGAAAGGTGTGGATTTTCCTTCATTGGAGATTACATGGACATAATAAGGTGTCACTCATGGAGACATGAAGCAACATTTTCAAGTTTATAGTGTCTTACACAGCAACAGGGTTGTTCTCAGGAGCACTGAGATCACTGGAGCTTGAATGAAAAAGGCTGCAAGGGATTTCCATTTTTTAAATGACCTTGCAGAGAAGACAACGCATATGGACATGAATGTCTTACCTGTAAGTTCTGGGTTTTCTACTAACCAGACATTTCTGATTTGAGTATTTGTTTTAATGGAATCCCACAAAGTCTGTGCCAGTGCCAGGACCTGGTGCATTGTCAATACTTCTGGGCTGTGTTTTATAACACAGATTTGCAGCATAGATTAGCTTTTGAGGCTTTTCTTTACCTCTGACAGCTTTTATTTTATTGTGGGATAGTCAGGGTTTGGTAAATCCAGTGTTACAGAGCTGAATGGCATTAAGCTGCTGGGGGTATTTTCAGCTTATGTGTTTGATGCAGTTTCAGGGAAGTGGCTCAGTGACCTAAAGGATCCTACCCTGTCAGCAAGACAAATGCTTCCAGATTGAACCTGTAAAGTTCTGATTTCATGTAATGAATCATTGCTACAAGCCTGGCACGAAACATAAAAAATGCAAGAGAACAAACGTGTTAAATGATATGCCAAACAGCAATTTTCATACTCAATTTCTTTCATTTCCAGGACATTTGAGTGTTTTTCTTGTGTTTTTGTTTCTATCTATTAATAGATTAATAGGTGTTTAGAAATGTTTTGCAATATTTGTAGAAGTTCTGGGATTTG
Source organism: Corvus kubaryi (assembly GCF_017639235.1). Taxonomy (NCBI): domain Eukaryota; kingdom Metazoa; phylum Chordata; class Aves; order Passeriformes; family Corvidae; genus Corvus; species Corvus kubaryi. The sequence continues at coordinate 1,496,684 of NW_024581115.1, read as the reverse complement.
ATGAACTCTTTGAAGTAAAGAAAGGAGGTTTGACATTTGTATGGTGAGACACAGCTCAAGTTAGATTCAGTGTGGTTCCTGCTAGAGAAGTGGTACTTCAAATATGGTATTTTACCTCTCTGATCATTTGTTCTAAAGTATCCATTCCTGTGGTTTCCACAAAGCAAAAGCAGCAAAGGATTATGCACCTTCTTACTAATTTGGTGTTAACTTATGAAAGAGTGTTTTGGAATAAAGATTCCTCTTGTAATCAGGCTCTAAGATCACAGTTGCTGGCATTCTGCAGCATTAACCTACAAAATTAATGTACATCTTGCTTCCCAGAGGAGTTTGGGCAAGTGTTCAGGGCAGTGAGTGAGGCTGGGTTTGCATGGGTCTGATAGGAACAGAGACCCATTGAGCACTGAGGGGATTTGAGTTCCTAATCACTCTTACGCCTCTGAAAATCCTGCCCGGAGCTCTGTGGGTCAATTTACACAGTAACATCTGGCTGTTAGCAAGTGAAATGTAAGTGCTAAAAATCCCATCTTCTCATCTTTCCCCCTTCCCCCCCCCCCCCCAAAATACTGTCCTTAGAGCAGATGCAAGTCAGCAGATTAAAAGGGATTGTTCCCAACAAGAAGTCTAACAGGAGGAACTTCCCAGGAATGAGCTGTTCTGGGAGGAAGCCAAGTTAATAGTTTTTTGTAGCAGTATGACAGCAAGGGAGCAGGGTTACTGTAATGACCTGAGCTTAACAAGCAACCCAACACTATGTCAGGAAGGATAACTCAGTCTTGAGGTTATCAAGGATATAGTTTTTAAGTAATTTTTGGGTTTCAGTACTTCAGCCTTTCAATGGGACTTGCTTCCCACCAAGCCAATGCTGCCACAGGAGCATCATTCTCATTAACCCTTGGAGGATCCAAACAAGAGCTGAACTTCAAGTCACACATTTCTAGAAATCAAACTTCAGTGTTTCAGCTTTTCACAAAGCTACAGATCTTTCAGTCAAAAATAAAAAGTTGCCTGAATGGTAGAGTGAGAACATGATTTGATCAGCTCTAGAGCTGGGCTAAAGACAGAGACCATTGATGTGTGTCAATGAAAATATCAGCTCAATATGAAGTGCAATTGCAGACAAAAATATTTTCAAGTAACCACACAAGCCTTAAAGCGCAAACACCAGTAATGACTTCCAGAAAGATGAAGACCTTCCTCTTAGGGAGAATGTTTAATTTGCTGACAAGTTTGTATACTGGTTTTTTGGAGAATGGTGGCCAGTGTGTTCTTCAGCTGGACAGTCTTCTCAGGCACATCAGTTCTTGCAGGTGAATTTATGGTCACACTTCACCCATGGCTTCATCAGGGGATTTGGATTTTTCTCTCTTGGAAGGCAGGGAACAGAAGTACTTGGATTT